>NW_025176612.1:0-2027 GCF_004010195.1 Chiloscyllium plagiosum | reverse complement strand
GTGCAGGGTCATAGGGATAGGTGGTTTAGCCATGGGAATCGCAGGGTTATAGGGGTAGGTGGATTAGCCATGGGAAATGCGGGATTATAGGGTTAGGTGGAAAAACCATGGGAAATGCAGGGTTATAGGGATAGGTGGATTAGCCATGATAAATGCAGGGTATTATGGGTAGGTGGAGTAGCCATGGGAAATGCCGGGTTATGGGAGTAGGTGAATTAGCCATGGGAAATGCGTGGTTATTGGCGTGCGTATGGTAGCCATGGGAAATGCAGTGTTATAGTCATAAGTGGATTAGCCATGGAAAATGCAGTGTTATAGGGATTGGTGGATTAGCCATGGGAATCACAGGGTTATAGGGGTACGTGGATTAGAAATGGGAAATGCAGGGTTATAGGGATTGGTGGATTAGCCATGGGAATCGCAGGGTTATAGGGGTAGGTGGAGTAGCCATGGGAAATGCAGGGTTATAGGGGTAGGTGGCTTAGCCATGGAAAATGCAGGGTTAAAGGCGTAGGTGGATTAGCCATGGAATGTGCAGGGTCATAGGGATAGGTGGTTTAGCTATGTGAAATGCAGGGTTATAGGGATAGGTGAATTAGCCAGGGGAAATGCAGGGTTATTGGCGTAGTTGGTTTAGCTTTGGGAAATGCAGGGTTATAAGGCTAGGTGGATTAGCCATGGCAAGTGCAGGGTCATAGCAATAGGTGGATTAGCCATGGGAAATGCAGGGTTATAGGGTTAGGTGGATTATCCATGGGAAATGCGGGGTTATTGGCGTAGGTGGGTTAGCCATGGGAAATGCAGGGTTATAGGGGTAGGTGGATTAGCCATGGGAAATGCAGGTTTATAGGGGTAGGTGGATTAGCCATGGGAAATGCAGGGTTATGGGGATAGGTGGATTAGCCAAGAGAAATGTAGGGTTATAGGGATAGGTGGATGAGCCATGGGAAATGCAGGGTTAAAGGTTTAGGTGGATTTGCCATTGGAAATGCAGGGTTATAGGGATAGGTGGATTGGCCATGGGAAAGTCAGGGTTATACGGATAGGTGGATTGGACACGGGAAATGCAGGGTTATAGGGATAGGCGGATTAGCCATGGGAAATGCAGGGTTATAGGGAGAGTTGGATTAGCCATGGGAAATGTAGGGTTATAGGGTTAGATGGATTAGCCATGGGAAATGCAGGGTTATAGGGATAGGTGAATTAGCCAGGGGAAATGCAGGGTTATAGGGAGAGTTGGATTAGCCATGGGAAATGCAGGGTTATAGGGATAGGTGGATTAGCCAGGGGAAATGCTGGGTTATTGGCGTAGTTGGTTTAGCTTTGGGAAATGCAGGGTTATAAGGCTAGGTGGATTAGCCATGGAAAGTGCAGGGTCATAACAATAGGTGGATTAACCATGGGAAATGCAGTGGTCTAGGAATAGGTGGATTAGCCATGGGAAATGCAGGGTTATAGGGATAGGTGGATTGGCCGTGGGAAATGTAGGGTTGTAGGGATAGGTGGATTAGCCATGGGAAATGTAGGGTTAAAGGCGTAGGTGGATTAGCCATGGAAAGTGCAACGTCATAGGGACAGGTGGTTTAGCGATGGGAATTGCAGGGTCATAGGGATAGGTGTATTAGCCATAGGAAATGCAGGGTTATAGGGATAGGTGAATTTGCCATGGGAAATGCAGTGTTATAGAGATAGGTGAATTAGCCATGAGAAATGTAGGGTTATATGGGTAGGTGAAGTAGCTATGGGAAATGCATGGTTATGGGAGTAGGTGAATTAGCCATGGGAAATGCGGGGTTATTGGCGTAGGTGGGTTAGCCATGGGAAATGCAGTGTTATAGCCATACTCGGATTTGGCATGGGTAATGCAGAGTTTTCGGGATAGGTGGATTAGCCATGGGAAATGCAGGGTTAAAGGCGTAGGTGGATTAGCCATGGAAAGTGCAGGGTCATAGGGATAGGTGGTTTAGCAATGGGAATTGCTGTGTCATAGGGATAGGTGGATTAGTTATGGGAAATGCAGGGTTATA
>NW_025176611.1:0-2027 GCF_004010195.1 Chiloscyllium plagiosum | reverse complement strand
GAAAAGCTCATGAATATCCAACTATATGTTATATATTGGTTCTTCATTGCCTATGTCCACAAGAATCATCTTCAAACCATTCTAAAAAATGTTTGTCACTTCTGGTTTTCCTTTCATCGATACATTCCCACACTTCCCAGTTATATTATTACCTTCTAATTATCTAGTAGCATGTCCTTTGTAATCGAGTCCAACAGACACCTGACTGTGGATGGCAAGATAACTGGTCTGTAGTTCTCCACTCTCCAAATTCATCCTTTCTTAAACTGTTGGATAATATTTTATAACCTTATCCAGATTGGCTAAATGCTGTTCTCTTTTTGATTTTCTTCTCAGTTTCTTAGCCATCCTTTGCTGGGTCCTACATTTCTCTGAATCCACTGGCTTACTGCAACACTTGGCATTTTTCTAAGCTGCCTCCTTTCATCTAATAGGTCAATGAAGGTGGGGTTGAAAGTGATAATCGGAGAGTAGGGTAGACCAGATTTATAGGAAGGAAGGTGGACACATAGGAACATTCAAAAGGGCGGTGCTGACTTGGAAGGTTGGAGCGAGATAAGGTGGGATTAGGGGAAATGGAGAAATGGTGAAATCCACTATGATCCCCTGTGGTTGGAGGGTCCCAAGACAGAAGAGGAGGATTTCTTCCTCATGGCTCAGGTTTGGTGATGGATCAGGCTTAGGCCCCTCATGTCCTTGGCAGAGTGGAAAGGGGAGTTAAAGTGCTCAGCCACTAGGCAATGGAGGTGTTCAATGTGGCTGTCCCAGAGATGTTCTCTGAAATGATCCACAAGTTGATGTTCTGTCGCGCCAATATAGAGAAGAACACATTGGGTTTAATGGATGCAGTAGTTGAGGTGTTCTGTCTCCCTTCGTCACCTATCACTTTCAACCCCACCTTCATCTACCTATCGCAATCCCTGCTAACCTCCCCCCTGTCGCACCCCCTTCTCATTTATCCCCCAGCCCGCTTGGCCCATAAGCTTCATACCTGATGAAGGGCTTATGCCCGAAACATCGATTTATCTGCTCTTAGTATGCTGCCTGACTGTGTTTTTCCAGAATCACACTCTTCCACTCTGATCTCCAGCATCTGCAGTCCCCACTTTCTCCTCACACTTTCATGGCTTGCATGACTCAGATTTATAACGGTTACTTCAAATAAAACAAAAACTGCCGTGTACTCAAACAGCATAAAAGAAAACCAATACATTGTGGTCACTGTTCCCAAAAGGTACTTTCCAGCAAAATTTTCAATTAGCTCTTCTGCTCACTCAACACCAATTCCTGAATAACCTGATCTCGAGCTCAGTGCTCGACATAATGTTCATGTAAACCATCTCGCACGTGGTCACGAAATCCATTTTTCCTAGCATTAGCATTCAATTGGGTTAACACAGTTTAGATATAAATTATTACTGCAGTCGCCACAAAGGTGAATATCTCATTTCCTGTTTTATAACATGTCCAGCATTTGTATTGCAGCTTTCACTTTGATATATAACTCCCATCAATGTTTGCTCCTCCTTGCTGTTTTTGCGCTCCACCTTACAAGATTCTGTAGAATCTGAGCGACGTGGGCTCTGGGGAGTTAATGGCAGAGATCATCTCACCACATCATTTATGATCTTCTCAAACATTAATTTCTCCAGATCTCCCGTTTTGCTGATGGAGTAGAGAAGGACAATAATCTTCCAACAATGGTCTGTATTCCTCCAGAGAGCGGAGACAGCTCTAACCTGGGTGGGAACCTTACAACAGGCTGGTAAAGTGTTGCTGCTGCTGTACAGGGTCTTAGTGAGATCACATCTGGAGTAGTGTGTACAGATTTAATCTCTTCAATGAAGAAAGGATGTTGTTATATTGGAAGCAGCTCAGAGATAGTTCCCTCAACTGATTCCTGCAATGAAGGTGCTAGCTTATAACGAAAGGATGGTCAGGTTGACCCAGTAGGCATTGGGTTTTACAAAAATGAAAGAGTGTCCTATTTCAAGATAGATGACAGAAGGAGTCAACAAGTGAAGTGA
>NW_025176610.1:0-2027 GCF_004010195.1 Chiloscyllium plagiosum | reverse complement strand
CATTTGATAGACAAGTTTATTCTAAATGGCCACGTCCTTTCGTCATCCTGCTGAGCACCTAGCCAATTGCCTCGTACTATGTCAACTTTTTGCTTAAGTTCAGCAGCCTTTTTCGAGAAGAGAAAACATTTTTTTCATTCTCAGAAAATACCTGTGTCTATTCCCATTATTGTTGAAGATATCTAATTTTCTCTCTTGCTCAAACCTTCAGCCATGGCAGTGTTACACCTTCCCAAGTGATGATGCCCTGAAATAAAAAAAATTGAAAGGGTTTTGAAAATATTAAATTACCTATTCAACTTTCCTCCATGTCAGTGCAATTACAGTTAGCTCTAGAATTGAATGGGAACTATAGACCAGTGAGCCTGTCATGAGTCGTGGACAAGTTGTTGGGGGGAATCCTAAGTATTTGGATGTATTGTATTTGGAAAAGCAAGGACTGATTAGGGATAGTTAACTTGGCTTTGTGTGTGCGAAATACAGTCTGACTAACTTGATTGAGTTTTGTTGAAGAATCACAGAGCATTGATGAGGGCACAGTGGTGTACATGATCTTTGGACGTCAGTAAGATGTTTGATAAAGTTCCTCATGGTGGACTGGTTAGCAAGGATAGATCACACTGAATAGAAGGAGAATTATTTGGATACAAAACTAGCTTGAACGTAGAAGACAAAGGCGGTGATGGAGAATTGATTGTCAGACTGGAGGCCTGTGACCGAAGGCGAGCCACAAGGATCAGTGCTGGATCATTTTGTCATCATTTATACAAGTGACTTGGATGTGAACATGAAAGGTATGGTTCTTAACTTTGCAAACACCACCAAAATTGGAGGAGCAGTGAACAGCAAAGATGGTTACCTTAGAGTATGGGCCATTGGGCCAACGGGTGGAGTTTCATTTAGATAAATGTGAGGTGCTGCATTTCGGAAAGGCAAATCAAGATGGGTCTTAATAACACTTAATGGTAAGTCTTGCTGAACAAAGAGACCTTGGAGTGCAGGTTCATAGTTCCTTGAAAATGGAGTCATAGGATAGTGAGGAAGGACGAGTTTAACTGAGGGGTCTGTTTTCATGTATATATCATGCAACAAAGATGTTGAAATATAGTGAGTTCTGTTTCCCCTCCACCCCCACCCAGGTCGCACACTGTCTAATCTCAGTACACGGAAACAGATCCAACTTATCCATTCCTCATGCACAGATGTTGAAAAACAGGGAGTTCTGTTTCCCCTCCACCCCCACCCAGGTCACACACTGTCTAATCTCAGTACATGGAAACAGATCCAACCTATCCATTCCAACCAGATTTCCTGAACTGGAGGTCATACAATAGAATCCCAACAATGTGGAAACAAGGTGATTCTATCCAACATGTCCACACCGATTCTCCAAAGAGCATCCGACCCAGACTCACCCATCTACCATACTCGCACTTCATATGGCTAATTCATCTGACCTACGCATCCCTGAAGTAGTCCCATTTATCCACAGTTGGCCCATATCCTGCTAATCTTTCCTATCCCTGTACAAATCATTTTTTAAATCTTGTAACTGCACCCACTTCCACTGGCAGCTCATTTGATAATCGCACAGCATCTGTCTGAAAAGATCTCTCATCAGGTCTCTTTGAAATCTTTCCCCTCTCAACTAATGTCTTTGGATCCCCCAAGTGAGGGAAAAGACTTTGGATATGCCCCTCATGATTTGGTAAACCTCCATAAGGTCACCCCTGAGACTCCAACATTTCAGGTTTAAAGAAAAACCCAGCCTATTCACTTTCACCTTATAACTTAAACCTTCTAATCTCTGTGACATCCTTATAATTCTTTTTTGCACGCTTCCAATTTAATAATATCGCCCTAAAGCAGGCAAACACAATTGTACCCAGTACTCCAATGTGGCCTTACCATTGTCTTGTACAGCTGTAACATGATGTCCCAACTCCTGTACTCAAAGTTCTGAACAATGAAGGCAAGCGTGCCAAATGCTTTCGTCACTAGCCAGTCTACCACTTTCAAGGAACTAT
>NW_025176609.1:0-2027 GCF_004010195.1 Chiloscyllium plagiosum | reverse complement strand
TGAGGTACTGAGGGTGCACTTTCTGTGGTATTGAGGGAGCACTGTCTGAGGTACTAGGGAGAACTATCTGAGGTATTGAGGGAGCACTTTTTGAGGTCCTGAAGGAGCACTTTCTGAGGTACTGAGGGAGCACTATCTCAGGTATTGCGGGAGCACTATCTGAGGTACTGACGAAGCACTATCTGAGGTATTGAGGAAGCACTATCTGAAGTACAGAGGGAGCACTATAGGAGGAATTGAGGGAGCATTTTCTGAGGTATTGAGGGAGCACTATCTGTGGTACTGAGAGAGCACTTTCTGAGTTACTGAGTGATCACTATCTGTGTTACTGAGGGAGCACTTTTTGAAATATTGAGGGAGCACTTTCTGAGGTACTGAGGGAGAACTATCTGAGGTACTGAGGGAGCACTATCTGAGGTATTGAGGGAGCACTTTCTGAGGTATTAAGGGAGTAATATCTGAGGTAGTGAGGGAGAACTATCTGAAGTAGAGAGGGAGCACAATCTGAGGTATTGAGGGGGCACTTCCTGACGTATTGAGGGAGAACTATCTGTGGTATTGAGGGAGCACATTTTGAGATATTGAGGGAGCATCTTCTGAGGTACTGAGGGAGCACTTACTGAGGTATTGAAGGAGCAATTTCTCAGGGACTGAGGGAGCACTTTTAAGGTACTGAGAGAGCACATTCTGAGCTTTTGAGGGAGCACTGTCTGTGGTACTGAGGGAGAACTGTCTGAGATACTGAGGGAGCACTATCTGATGTATTGAGGGAGCACTATCTGAGGAATTGAGAGAGCATTATCTGAGGTACTGAGGGAGAACTATCTGAGCTATTGAGGGAGCAATTCCTGAGTTATTGAGGGAGCACTTTCTGTGGTACTGAGGGAGCACTTTCTGAGGTATTGAGGGAGCACATTCTGATGTACTGACAGAGCACTGTCTGAGATATTGAGTGAGCACTTTCTAAGGTACTGAGCGAGCACTTGCTGAAATACTGACTGAGCACTTTCTGAGGAATTGAGGGAGCAGGATCTGAGGAATTGAGGGAGCAATATCTGAGCTACTGAGGGAGAACTATCTAATGAACTGAGGGAGAAGTATCTGAAGTATTGAGGGAGCACTCTCTGAGGTATTGATGGAGAACTATCTGATATATTGAGGAAGAACTATCTGAGGTATTGAGGGAGCACTTTCTGAGACATTGAGGGATTATATCTGAAGCATTGAGGGAGCACTTTCTGAGGTATTGACGGAGCACTTTCAGAGGAGTTGAGGGCACACTTTCTGATGTACTAAGGGAGCAATGTCTGAGGTACTGAGAGAGCGCCTTTTGAGGTATTGGGGAGCACTGTCTGAGGTACTGAGGGAGCACTGTCTGAGGTATTGAGGGAACACTTTCAGAGGTATTGAGTGAGCACTGTCTGAGGTACTGAGGGTGCACTTTCTGAGGTATTGAGGGAGCACTGTCTGAGGTACTGGGGAGAAGTATCTGAGGTAATGAGGGAGCACTTTTTGAGGTCCTGAGGGAGCACTTTCTGAGGTACTGAGGGAGCACTATCTCAGGTATTGCGGGAGCACTATCTGAGGTACTGAGGGAGCACTTTCTGAGGTATTGAGGGATCACTTTCTGATGTACAGAGAGAACCCTGTCTGAGGTATTGAGGGAGCACTTTCTGAGGTATTGAGGGAGCACTTTCTGACGTATTGAGGGAACACTATCTGAGGTATCGATGGAGAACTGTCTGAAATATTGAGTGAGCACATTCGGCGGTATAAAGGGAGCACTATCTGTGGTACTGAGGGAGAACTATCTGCGGTACTGAGGGAGCACTATCTGAAGTATTGAAGTAGCCCTATCTGAGGTATTGAGTGAGCACTGTCTGAGGTACTGACGGAGCACTATCTGAGGTATGGAGGGAGCAGTATCTGAGGTACTGAGGGAGAAATATCTTAGTTATTGAGTGAGCACTTTCTGAGGTATTGAGGGAGCACATTCTGAGGTATTGATGGAGAACTGTCTGAAATAT
>NW_025176608.1:0-2027 GCF_004010195.1 Chiloscyllium plagiosum | reverse complement strand
AAATAACAAAACAAAATATGGCTCTCCCATGACGCCATCCCCAACAATCTCTTTTGGGCAGGGACCATAAGGGGCCAAAACAAAAGCAAAATCAAAGAAACACATAATTTATAATGACACGGTGGTGAACCCTTCCGCTAATTAAACCAAACCCCCAGAAAAGCTCACTTCGCCTCGTAATCTGTGAGAGTATGAATGACAGAGGACACCCAACTTCCACTATTTCAAAAAAAAAGTCAATTTATTCTCGAACTCTAAAAGTGAATATGAAACAACAATTGCTTACAACTCTGACCCTTCATTCTCTTACAGGCTTGTTATCTACCTCCAACACGACAAAAAATACTGTTCTAATAAATGCCCCTGTCAAAATTATATCAACTTAATTTGCAAAGCCCTACAGCGGCTGTTGTCTCTGGTGCCTGCTTTCCTCTGGCTGTAGATCTCCCTGGGTCATCTTCGGTCTTTTACTGCAAAGATGTTTCGTATGAAAAGGTGCCTTTGAAACAGAGTGGTTTGCTGGAAGTTAGTCAGGTGATAACAGTTGGTTGCTCTCTCTGGCTAAATCTCAAAAGGCACATTCTTTATACCCCAAAAATCAGATTGTCACATTGGTTCAATGCTGTCAAAACATTAAACCCAAATTCAATTGGGTTTTAGTATTTTGAGGCATAATTTAAACTGTTTGATTAAATTTGAACTGTTGTGAAAGTATCGCAACCAGCGCTCAGGTATTTGTTTCACAGCCAATGTTCCACATTTTCAATGATCCAGTACACTCTGAAACTGCTGGTCAGCCACATGACTGGGGTTTGTAAGCTCTCAGTGCAAACCAGCTTTCACTCTCTCTTCAAGGTCCAGTACACATAAGGATATAAGAACATAAGAACTAGGAGCAGGAGTAGGCTGCCCGGCCCTTCGAGCCTGCTCAGCCATTCAACACAATCATGGCTAATCCTTTCATGGACTCAGCTCCACTTCCCCATGTTTTCACCATGTTCCTTAATTCCTTTCTTATTTAAAAAAAAGTGTTTTCCTTAGCTTTAAAAATGATTACTGAAGTAGCGTTGACAACTTACCTGGGCAAGTAATTCCATCGATTAACAACCGTCTGGGTGAAGAAGTCCCTTCTCAGTTCATTCTAAACCGGCTTCCTCTAATCTTGAGGCCATGTCCTCTTGTCCTGGTTTCACCCACCAGTGGAAACATCCTCTCTATTTCTATTTTATTGATGCCCTTCATTATATTATATATTTCTATAAGATCCCCCACTCAGTCTTCTGAATTCCAATGATTATCATCCCAATCCACTCAGCCTCTCTGCATAAGCCAAAGCCCTCAACTCTGGAATCGACCTGGTGAACCTCCTCTGTACCCCCTCCAGTGCCAGTACATCCTTTCTTAAGTAAGGAGACCAAATCTGCACACAGTACTCCAGGTGTGGCCTCACCAGCACCTTGTACAGCTATAGCATTATCTCTCTGCTTTTAAACTCAATCCCTTCAGCAATGAAGGACAAAATTCCATTTGCTTTCCTAATTACTTGTTGGACCTGCAGACCAACCTTCTGCAATTCATGCACAAGGACACCCAGGTCCCTCTGCAAATCAGCATGCTGCAGCTTTTAACCATTCAAGTAATAATCCTTTTTACTATCACCCCCACCAAAACACATGATTTCACATTTATTTGTATTGTATTCCATCTGCCAGACCTTTGCCCACCCACTCAATGTATCTATATCCCTGTGCAAAGTTTCACAATCCTCTGCACACTTTGCTCTGTCACTCATCTTAGTGTCATTGGTAAAGTTTGACACCGTACATGTGGCCCCCAAGTCCAAATCATCTGTAAAAATTGTAAATAATGTGGTCTCAACACCAATCCCTCAGGCACACCACTAGGCACTGATCGCCAGCCGGAATAACACTCATTTATCCTGACTCGTTGCTTCCTATCAGTCAAACAATCCTCTATCAACACTAATACTCTATCCGTAACACCATGCATCCTTATCTTATGCAGCA
>NW_025176607.1:0-2027 GCF_004010195.1 Chiloscyllium plagiosum | reverse complement strand
GTGCTTCCTCAATACCTCAGCAAGTGCTTCCTCAATACATCAGAAAGTGCTCCCTCAGTACCTCAGATAGTGCTCCTCAATACCTCAGAAAGTGCTCCCTCCATATGTCAGAAAGTGCTTCCTCAATATCTCAGAGAGTCGTCCCATAATACCTCCGAAAGCGCTCCCTCAATACTTCAGAAAGTGGTCCCTCAGTACCTCAGATAGTGCTTCCTCAGTTCCTCAGAAGGTGCTCCCTCAATACCTCAGATAGTGCTCCCTCAATAGCTCAGGTAGTTCTCCCTCAATACCTCAGATCGTGCTCCCGCAGTACCTCAGAAAGTGATCCCTCAGAACCTCAGAATGTACTCACTCAGAACCTCAGCTAGTGCTTCCTCAGTCCGTCAGAAATTGCTCCCGTCCCTCAGTACCTCAGATAGTTCTCACTCAATACCTCAGATATTGCTCCCTCAATACTATATAAAGTGCTTCCTCAATACATCAGATTGTCTTCACTCAATACCTCAGAAAGTGCTCCATCAATACCTCAGATAGTTCTCCCTCAGTACCTCAGAGTGTGCTTCCTCAATACTTCAGATCTTCCTCCCTTAGTACCTCAGATAGTGCACCCTCAATACCTCAGAAAGTGGTCCCTCAGTACCTCGGAAAGTGCTTTCTCAATACCTCAGAAAGTGCTCCCTCAGTACTTCAGATAGGGCTCCCTCAATACCTCAGATAGTTCTCCCTCAAAGCCTCAGATAGTGCTCCCACAATACCTCATAGTTCTCCCTCAATACCTCAGCTAGTGCTTCCTCAGTACGTCAGAAAGTGCACCCTCAATACCTCAGAAACTGCTCCCTCAGTACCTCAGATAGTTCTCCCTCAGTACCTTAGATAGTTCTCACTCAGTACCTCAGAAAGTCTTCCCTAAATACCTCAGAAAGTGCTCCCTCAGAACCTCAGATTTTGCTCCCTCAATGCCTCAGATAGTGCTCCCTTAATACCTCAGAAAGTGTTCCCTCAGTACCTCGGAAAGTGCTTCCTCAATACCTCAGAAAGTGCTTACTCAATACCTCAGAAAGTGCGCCCTCAATACCTCAGAAAGTGCGCCATCAATACCTCAGATAGTGCGCCCTCAATACCTCAGATAGTGCGCCCTCAATACCTCAGATAGTGCGCCCTCAGTACTTCAGATAGGGCTCCCTCAATACCTCAGAAAGTGCTCCCTCATTACCTCAGAAAGTGCTTCCTCAGTACGTCAGATATTATTCCCACAATACCGCAGAAAGTGCTTTCTCAATACCTCAGAAAGTGATCCCTCAGTACTTCAGATAGTGCTCCCTCAATACCTCAGGTAGTTCTCCCTCAATACCTCGAAAGTGCTCCCTCAATACCTCAGAGAGTGTTCCATCAGTACCTCAGAAAGTGTCCCCTCAGTACCTCAGAAAGTGCTACCTCAATACCTCAGAGTATGCTCCATCAATACCTCAGAGAATGCTCCCTCAATACCTCAGATAGTTCTCCCTCAGTCCCTCAGAAATTGCTCCCTCAATACCTCAGAAAGTGCTCCCTCAGTTCCTCAGATAGTACTCACTCAGAACCTCAGCTAGTGCTTCCTCAGTACGTCAGAAAGTGCTCCCTCAATAGCTCAGAAACTGCACCCTCAGCACCTCAGATAGTTCTCCCTCAGTACCTCAGTTAGTTCCCACTCAGTACCACAGAAAGTGCTCCCTAAATACCTCATAAAGTGCTCCCTCAGTACCTCAGAAAGTGCTCCCTCAATACCTCAGAACTTGCTCCATCAATACCTCAGAGAATGCTTCCTCAATACCTCAGACAGTTCTCCCTCAATGCCTCAGAAAGTGCTCCCTCAATACCTCAGAAAGTGCTCCCTCAGTACCTCAGATAGTAATCACTCAGAACCTCAGCTAGTGCTTCCTCAGTACGTCAAAAAGTGCTCCCTCAATACCTCAGAAACTGCTCCCTCAGCACCTCGGATAGTTCTCCCTCAGTATCTCAGTTAGTTCTCACTCAGTACCACAGAAAGT
>NW_025176606.1:0-2027 GCF_004010195.1 Chiloscyllium plagiosum | reverse complement strand
TAGGGTAATTAACTGGAGTACCAGGAAGGGGGTCTAGGGAATTACCTGGAGTACTAGGTAGGGGGTTCAGGATAATTAACTGGAAAACCTGGAATGGGATTTGGGGTAATTTACTGGAGAAACACGAAGGGGGTGCAGGATAATTAACAGGGGTACCAGGAAGCGGGTTTAGGGCAATTAACAGGAGTACCAGGCAGGGGGTTTAGGACAATTAACTGGAGTACCAGGGAGGGGATTTAGGGTAATTAATGGGGGATCCAGGAAGGGGGTTTAGGGTAATTAACTAGAGTACCAGGAAGGGGGTTTAGTGGAATTACCTGGAGTACCAGGAAGGGGGTTGAGGGTAATTAACAGGAGTACTAGGAAGGGGGTTCAGGATAATTAACTGGAGAACCTGGAATGGGATTTGGGGTAATTAACTGGTGAACCAGGAAGGGGCTTCAGGATAATTAATAAGGGTACCAGGAAGGGGGTTTAGGGTAATTAACTGAAGAACCAGGAAGAGGGCTTACGTTAATAACTGGAATACCAGGAACGGGCTTCAGGGTAACTAACTGGAGTAACAGGAACGTTGTTCAAGGTAACTAACTAGAGTACCAGGAAGGGGCTTTAACGAATTAACTGGAGTAACAGGAAGGGGGTTTAGGGAAATTAACTGGAGTTCCAGGAAGGAGGTTTAGTGGAATTAACGGGAGTACAAGGAGGGGTTTTAGGGGAATTACCTGGAGTACCAGGAAGGGGGTTTAGGGGAATTACCTGGAGTACCAGGAAGGAGGTTCAGGGTAATTAACTGAAACACCAGGAAGGGGGTTTTGGGTAATTAACTGGAGTACCAGGAATGGGGGTTTAGGATAATTAACTCGTGTACCAGGAAGGGGGTTTTAGGGTAATTAACTAGAGAACCAGCAATGGGGTTTCGGGTAATTAACTGGTGTACCAGGAAGTGGGGTTCAGGGTAATTAACTGGAGTACCAGGAAGGGGGGTTTAGGGTAATTAACGGGGGTACCAGTAAGGGGGTTTAGGGCAATTAACTGGAATACCAGGAAGGGGGTTTAGGGTAATTAACTGGATTGCCAGGTAGTGGGATTAGTGCAATTAACAGGAGAACCAGGAAGCGGGTTTAGGTTAATAACTGGAGTACCAGGAAGGTGGTTTAGGGTAATTAATGGCAGTACCAGGAAGGGGGTTTAGGATAATTAATTAACTGGAATAGCAGGAAGGGGGCACGGGCATTTATCTGGAAAAGCAGGAAGGGGTTTAGGGTAATTTACTGGAGTACCAGGAACGGAGGTTCGGGTAATTAACTGGAGTACCAGGAAGGGGGTTTAGGGTAATTAACTGGAGCATCAGGAAGGGGGTCTAGGGAATTACCTGGAGTACCAGGAAGGGGGTTTAGGGTAATTAACTGGAGTACCAGGAATGGGGTTTAGGGTAATTAACGGGAGTACAAGGAGAGGTTTTAGGGGAATTACCTGGAGTACCAGGAAGTGGGTTTAGGAGAATTCAATGGAGTACCAGGAAGGGGGTTTAGGGTAATTAACTGGACTACCAGGAAGGGGGCTTAGGATAATTACCTGGAGTACCAGGAAGGGGTATTAAGGTAATTAACTGGACAATCTGGAAGGGGGTTCAGGGTAATTAATGGAGTACCAGGAAGGGGTTTAGGGTAATGAACTGGAGAACCAGGAAGGGGGTTTAGGATAATTACCTGGAGTACCAGGAAGTGGGTTTAGGGGAATTACCTGTAGTACCAGGAAGGGGGTTTAGGGAAATTAACTGGATTACCAGGAAGGGATTTCGGGAATTAACTGAAGTACCAGGAAGAGGTTTAGGACAATTAACTGGAGTACTAGGAAGGGGGTTTAGGGAATTAACTGGAGTACCAGAAAGGGGGTTTAGGGGAATTAACGAGAGTACAAGGAGGGATTTTAGGGGAATTACCTGGAGTACCAGGAAGGAGTTTAGGGTAATTAACTGGAATACCAGGAAGGGGGTTTAGAACATAGAACAATACAGCACAGAACAG
>NW_025176605.1:0-2027 GCF_004010195.1 Chiloscyllium plagiosum | reverse complement strand
CACTGTCCCATTCCCTGTTCCCCTCACTGTCCCATTCCCTGTTCCCCTCACTGCCCCATTCCCTGTTTCCCCTTGCTGCTCTGTTCTGGTCACCCCTCACTTGTTCTTTTCTTTATAAAAGCTTAATTGACTGTCAAATGCTTGTCAACAGCCTGAGGTCATGGAAGGTGCCATAAAATGCACATTATTCCTTCCTTTAAAGACATAAACAACAATAAAATCGGTTGGATTTTTATTACAGCAAATAATTAGATTATGTTGATTCAACTGAGACAATATATGCATGGGAATTAAGTTACATTATTCTTTCGGTTTGACAGGCTGAGTGGAGGTATTCTGAAGTTCACCTCCACTGAATTCGATCATCTGGGCATAGCGGAGATTTGGACGGTTGAGGATATGTGCTGTTCTATTTAATTTGACAGATTTTCCTTTACGGAAGAAGGATTCCAGACAGGGCAAAAGTGAGGACTGCAGATGCTGGAAGCCAGAGGTTAGGTTAGAGTGGTGCTGGAAAAGCACAGCCGGTCAGGCAGCATCCGAGGAGCAGGAAAATCGACATTTCGGGCATCAGCCCTTCATCAGGATTCCAGACAGGCCACCCCAGCCCTCCAGTATTTGTTACTGTCTGTCGGCATGTGCAGCAGGTACAGACACAAAGAATTGCTCCTTTGCTCTTCAGCAAGTCTCTGGTGTTGAGGTCAGTCACATGTGAAAAGACTTCCTGTAATGATTGATTCCGCTGGATTACGTTCCCCTGGGCATTTTCCGTAATCCTTTTCCATCTATTTTTACTCCACGAACCTGAGAGGGCAATCAGATGCCCTGTGCCCATTACCCCCTCCTGACCAGACTCCTGAGGAGGATATGCCTATTTGGGAGAAACCACCAAAGCTCAAATGTGTGTGGTCAAAGTTGGGAACACACAGTGTGAAGAGGGCAATTGGTAGCAATCCACATTCCCCCAATTCTCGGCACATTAGTGGCGCTTGGAAAAATAGGTTAATGGAGGATAAATAATGGACAAAAAATCGTACCAGGCTCTGAGTGTTGTGGTGAGTTGGGTGGCAGAATTGGGCGAGATTGTTGGCCAGGTGTATAGAGTCATAGAGTCATAGAGATGTACAGCATGGAAACAGACCCTTCGGTCCAACCCGTCCATGCCGACCAGATATCCCAACCCAATCTAGTGCCACCTGCCAGTACCTGGCCCATATCCCTCCAAATGCTTCCTATTCATATACCCATCCAAATGCCTTTTAAATGTTGTAATTGTACCAGCATCCACCACTTCCTCTGGCAGCTCATTCCATATACGTACCACCCTCTGTGTGAAAAAGTTGCCCCTTAGGTCTCTTTTATATCTTTCCCCTCTCACCCTAAACCTATGCCCTTTAGTTCTGGAGCCCCGGACCTCAGGGAAAAGACTTTGTCTATTTATCCTATCCATGCCCCTCATGATTTAATAAACCTCTATAAGGTCACCCCTCAGCCTCCGACGTTCCAGGGAAAACAGCCCCAGCTTGTTCAGCCTCTCCCTATAGCTCAAATCCTCCAACCCTGGCAACATGCTTGTAAATCTTTTCTTCAGAACCACCTTGCTACATCAGGTCCACTTTTCTCAAGTATTGTGGTGAGATTCTCTCTAGGCAGGGTTGTGTTCTCACTGGATACCCGTTATTACTTTGTTAACAGTCTCCCTCTACACGGGTTGCCATCTTACCAAACCCACCACACAAACTCGACCGCTGGCTCCAAGAGACCTCCACACTGGACATTAGGCACCATCACCTTGGGTACACTCAGTGGGTACCTTCCACAGAGGTAAAAACAATGACTGCAGATGCTGTGTTACCTTCCACACATACATCCACAAGCATGGCATCCAACGTGTGCCACCCTTTAAGAATCAAGGCACATCCCCAATCCACTTACAGGACAAAGTTTGGGAGAAGGTTTGTAGCTCGGGCGCTCGTTGCTGTGGTTCTGTTCGCCGAGCTGGGAATTTGTGTTGCAGACGTTTTGTC
>NW_025176604.1:0-2027 GCF_004010195.1 Chiloscyllium plagiosum | reverse complement strand
ATAAAGGATATGACAAAAAATGATAACTGGACGTTTAGAAACAATGGGAGAGGCATGATTTTATAAAAGTGGAATATTTTTAAATTTGTTGCATTCTATGTTTTGGTGTGACCATAAATGGCAGAATAGTTAAATCTGGGGCAGGCTCGTAACGCTAGAGGGATATTTGAAATTTCAGAAGCATTTTGACAAGTTTCAACAAGGGCTAAAAATGAGATCGGGAGAGAATAGGGCCCCTGAAAGGTCAATGAGGCTGTCTGTGTGGAATCACTGCTGATGGGGGAGATACTGAACAAGTATTTTGCATTAGGATTTACTTTGGAGAAAGAGATGGAAGCTCGGAACCTTGGGAAAATACAGAGTGATGTCTTGAACAGAGTTCACATTGGAGATCAGGAGGTGCTGGATGTCTAAAAATGCAAACGTTAGATAAAACCTTGGGCCATGATCAGGTATATCCCACTGCCTAGTGAGAAGCTAGCGAGGAAAATACCGGGTCCCTTGCAGAGATGTTTGTGTCATCGACAGCCACTACAGACCAGTGAGACTGATGGTAGAGTTGGGTAAGTTTTTGGAGGTGATTCTGAGAGAAAGGATCATCATGCATTTGGAAAGGCAAGGACTGACTAACGGTAGTCAGCATGGCTTTGTGCACGGGAAATCGTGCCTCAAACCTGAGTGTAGAGGTGGATAAATGACAGATCAAAGCAGAGCAGAACATGATGTCCACATTAACTTTACCAAGGCCTTTGACAAGACTCTGCATGGCAGACTGATTAATAAGTTTAGATCACACATAACCAGGGAGCACTCACCAACTGAATACAAAATTGGATTGACGGTAGGAGACAGAGCGTATTCATGGAGGGTTGCTGTTCAAACTGCAGGCATGTGACCAACAGTGTGCCATGGGTTCGGTGCTGGTTCACTGTTGTGCATCATTTGTATAAACAATTTGGATGAGAATACAGGAGTCCTGGTTAGCAAGTGTGTGAGTGACTCTGAAATTAGTGTTAAAGTGGACAGTGAAGAGAGTTATCGAAGAGTACAATGGGATCAACAGTACTGCTAGGTCAGTGAGGTTAGGAATAGCAGGTGGAGAAATGCACAGTGTTGTATTCTGGTAAAGCAGACCAGGGCTGGACTTGTACAGTTAATGTTAGGACCCTGGGTAGTATTGTCAATCAGTGACCCAGGGATGCAGGTACACAGTTCTTTGAAAGTAGCGTCACAAGTAGACAGGCTGGGGAAGCCGGCGTTTGGGATAGTTAGCTTCATTGGTCACAGCATTGAGAGTAGGAGTTGGGATGTCAGATTGTATCTGTACCGGACATTCATGAGGTCACCATATAAGCATTGTCGATTTTCTGGAAAAAACTCATCTTGTTCACATATATCCTTTAGTGAAGGACATCTGGAATTCGTACCTGGTCTGGCCTACATGTGACTCCAGACCCACAGCAATATGGCTAACGCTGAACTGCCTCCTGCAATTAGCAGGAGGGCAATGTATGCCGGTCCAACCGATGACATCCTCAGGCCATGAATGAATCAATGAAAAATACATTGTCCATCCCTACCTCTGCAAACAACTCTTACTGCAGCAATTCTGGCTTTGTAACATTGTTCAGGCCTTTGCCTCTCTCTGTAACAGCCTCACCACCTCCAGCGCCTTCAATTCCCCCTGTTCTGATACTCTCATTAAACGCTGGCAACGTTTCTTCTTTCTACTGCACTCCTCCTGCTAGGAGACTCCCTAGCGATCTCTTTAACAAATGCGTCCACATTTCTAAACTTGGGATTCTTCAGAATTTATAGTTTTTTTTTTCCATCGCTTAATCAATTCTGGTAACTCCTGGGAATTACGGGGCCAAGACCGTCCGAAGTGGGGGAGGAGCATTGAGACGGTGTCGAGTACCTCGAGACTTGCTGTTGGGAAAAAGGGGAATCCAGAAGAAAACAGCACAGGGAGCGTGCTGCCACACCAACGTCCCACCCACCCACTTCCCACGGCAACCTGTTACCCC
>NW_025176603.1:0-2027 GCF_004010195.1 Chiloscyllium plagiosum | reverse complement strand
TTCAAGGTTGGTTGTGGAAATTCCTCGATGGCCTATGTCTTTGCGTTCTGTGGGGTCAACCTTCCATGACCGATGTTATGTCCCAAGAATGTCAACTCTGCTTTTGCAAGTTCCATTTGGTTTCAGTCTGTCACGAGTTTTGCCTCTCGTAGTCATAGAGTCACGGAGTCATAGAGATATACACCACGGAAACAGACCCTTTGGTCTAACTCGTCCATGCTGACCAGATATCTCATCCCAATCTAGTCCCACCTGCCAGCACCTGTCCCATATCCCCCCAAAACCTTCATATACCCATCCAGATGCCTTTTAAATGTTGCAATTGTACCAGCCTCCACCACTTCGTCATTCCATACACTTGCCACCCTCTGTGTGAAAAAGTTGTCCCTTAGGTCTCTTCTTTATCTTTCCCTTCTCATTCTAAACCTGTGTTCTATAGTTCTGGATACCCCCACCCCAGGGAAAAGACTTTGTCTCTTGATCCGATCCATGCCCCTCCTGATTTTATAAACCTCTATAAGGTTACCCCTCAGCCTCCGACGCTCCTGGGAAAACAACCTGAGCATATTCAACCTCTCCCTACAGCTCAAATCCTCCAACCTTGGCAACATCCTTGTAAATCTTCACTGAACCCTTTCAAGTTTGACAATATCTTTCACAATGTCGTTCAAAGTGCTCTGCCAACTGTACCATGTGATCTTTCCAGGAATTACTAAAGATCACTACATCATCCAAATAGACTGCACAGTTTGTGAACGTAGCCACAACTCTGTTCATGAGTCTTTGGTATGTGGTGGGCACATTCTTCATTCCAAAGGGCATCACTTTAAACTGATATAGCCCATCTGGGTTACAAACACCGATATTTCTTTCACCAACTCTGATAAAGGTACCTGCCAGTAACCACGCATTAAGTCCTGATACATAATCTAAGTGTGAGATCTCCAACATTGGTCCTGCCACATTTTCTTTTTAATTAATTTCAAAGGGCCTCGCACTTCATGACTGAATATTAACTCAAAGGGAGTAAACTGAATAGATTAATTTGGGGCAGATCTAATGGCAAACGATACGAATGGGATACCTTTATCTCAATCATGCAGGTAATCCTGACAGTACGCGCTCAACATGGACTTCAAGGTCTGATACTACCTTTCTAAATCTCCCTGGGATTCAGGATGATATTCACTGGGATGAAAGTGCAGTATACTGAAGCTATCCATAACCTCCTTAAACAGCCTAGCAGTAAAATGTGACCCTTGGTCTGAGTGAATCTCTCAGGGTAGCCCATACCATGTGAAGAAAGATACTAACTCCCCTACTACCCTTTTAGCCTTGATGCTCTGCAATGGAATTGCCCCTGGAAATCTGGTAGACACATCCATTATGGTTAACATCTACTGGTTCCCACTTTTAGTTCTTGGGAGGGGACCGACACAATCGATTCTAACCCGCGTGAAAGGTTCTTCAAATGTGGGAATTGGCAACAAAGGTGTTGGTTTTATTACTGCCTGTGGCTTACCTACCATTTGGCATGTATGACAGGTATGGCCAAAGTTAACCATATGCTTGTGCATTCCAGGCCTTAGCCTGAGTCTTTCGTACCCCTACATGACCCCCTAAATGTAGTTCATGTGCTACCCGTAACATCTCCTGTCTGTATGCTACGGGCAACACAATCTGGTGCAGTTCGGTTTATTTCTCCTCTGCACTAAGCTGCTGTTTCTGCCTGAGGCTTCTATCTTTCAGATAATAACCCTTCGGAATATTCTCTGCCTCCTTTTCAGAGTATGCATCCACATATATGCGTTTTATCATCTTGTCTTGCTATTGCAAGTCTCTTCATCTTTCAGGAGTAATCACGTCTGTCTATCCCTCTGCCTGGTCAGGTTTTTCCTGCACCATTACATCAAGCAGAGTATCCGCAAACTGAACCTCAACTCCTTCATCTTTCTCTTTACTTTTTGCTTTGTGCTGTGTTTTATGAGAGTGGAATCTGGTTACCACACAGACTGGGAAAATACCAG
>NW_025176602.1:0-2027 GCF_004010195.1 Chiloscyllium plagiosum | reverse complement strand
TTATGTCCTCATTGTCTACAGGAATAGTGCCAGCAGACTGGGGGAGAGCAAATGTGGTTCCCTTGTTCAAGAAGGGGAGTAGGGATAACCCTAGTAACTATAGACCAGTGAGTCTGACTTCTGTTGTGGGCAAAGAATTGTAAGGGATAGGATTTATGAACATCTGGATAGGAATAATGTGATCAAGGAGAGTCAGCATGGTTTTGTGAAGGGCAGGTCGTGCCTCACAAACCTTATTGAATTCTTTGAGAAGGTGACTAAGGAGAATGGAAGTGAGTCACAGACCAGGCTAGTGTGGGGTGAGTCCCAGAACTGACCAGTGCGGGAGTGTGTCCCAGACCAGGCTAGTGTGGGAGTGAGTCTCAGACCAGGCCAGTGCGGGAGTGAGTCCTAGACCAGGCCAGGGCAGGAGTGTGTTCCACTTCAGGCCAGTGAGTAAGTGAGTCCCAGACCAGGCCAGTGCGGGAGTGTGTCCCAGACATGTCCAGTGCGGGATTGAATCCCAGACAAGGCTAGTGTGGGAGTGAGCCCCAGACCTGTCCAGTGCGGGGATGATTCCCAGAACTGACCAGTGCAGGAGAGTGTCCCAGTCCAGGCCAGTGCGGGAGTGTGTCCCAGACCAGGCTAGTGTGGGAGTGTATTCCAGTCCAGGCCAGTGTGGGAGTGAGTCCCAGACCAGGTCAGTGCGGCAGTGTGTCCCAGACCAGGCCTGTGCATGAGTGAGACCCATACCATGGCAGTGCAGGAGTGAATCACAGACCAGGCCAGTTTGGGAGTGAGTCCCAGACATGTCCAGTGTGGGAGTGAGTCCCAGACCAGGGCAGTGTGCGAGTGAGTCCCAGAACAGGCTAGTGTGGGAATCAGTGCCAGACCTGTCCAGTGCGGAAGTGAGACCCAGAAAGGTCCAGTGCGGGAGTGAGACCAGGCCAGTGCAGGAGTGAGTCCCAGACCAGGCTAGTGCGGAGGTGAGTCCCAGACCAGGCCAGATTGGGTGTGAGCCCCAGACCAGGGCAGTGCGGATGTGAGTCATAGACCAGGCCAGTGCGGGAGTGAGTCCCAGACCAGGCCAGTGCTGGAGTGTGTCCCAGACCAGGCCAGCGCAGGAGTGAGTCCCAGTCCAGGCCAGAACGGGAGTGAGTCCCAAAATAGGTCAGTGCAGGTGTGAATCCCAGACCAGGCCAGTGCGGGTGTGAGTCCCAGACCAGGCCAGTGCGGGAGTGTGTCACAGACCAGGCCAGTGCAGGAATGTGTCCCAGACCAGGCCAGTGCGGGAGTGAGACCCAGACCAGGCCTGTGTGGAAGTGACTCCCAGGCCAGGCCAGTGCCGGAGTGAGTCCCAGACCAGGTCAGTGCAGAGTGAATCCCAGACAATGCCAGTGCGGGAGTGAGTTCCAGAACAGGCCAGTGTTGAAATGAGTCCCAGACCAGTCCAGTACGGTAGTTAGTCCCAGACCAGGCCAGGGCGTGAGTGAGTCCCAGACCAGGCCAGTGTGGGAGTGTGTCCCAGACCTGGAGAGTGCAGGAGTGAGTCCCAGAACAGGCCAGGCCGTGTGTGAGTCATAAACCAGGCCAGTGTGGGAGGGTGTCCCAGACCTGGAGAGTGCTGGAGTGAGTCCCAGGCATGGCCAATGGTGGAGTGAGTCACCGACCAGGCCAGTGCGGGAGCGTATCTCAGACCAGGCCAGTTCAGGATTGAGTCCCAGATCAGGCCAGTGCGGGAACGTGTCCCAGACCAGGCCAGAGTCACAGACCAGGTGACTGCAAGAGAGAATCTCAGACCAGGCCAGTTCAGGAGTGAGTCCCAGACCAGGACAGTGCGCGATTGAGCCCCAGACCAGCCAGTGCGGGAGCGTGCCCTAGACCAGGCCAGTTCAGGAATGAGTCCCAGATCAGGCCAGTACGGGAACGTGTCCCAGACCAGGCCAGAGTCCCAGAACTGGTGACTGCAGGAGTGAATCCCAGACCAGGCCAGTTCAGGAGTGAGTCCCAGACGAGGCCAGTGCGGGAGTGAGCCCCAGACCAGTCCA
>NW_025176601.1:1739-2026 GCF_004010195.1 Chiloscyllium plagiosum | reverse complement strand
AATCTTCTCACCCGTCCTTCTGCCCCCTCCTCCTTGGGGTCGTTTACAAAACTGACAAACAGCAGTGGCCCCCCCAAAACAGATCCTTCGTGGGACCCCAATTCCATCTCCCTCTCTCTCTGTCACTCTCTCTCTGTCTCCCTCTTCCTCTCTCTCTCTGTCCCTCTCTCGCTCTCTCTGTGTCCCTCTCTCTGTATCTCTCTCTCTGTCACTCTCTCTTAGTCCCTCACTCTCACTGTCCCTCAGTCTCTCTGTTTCTCTCGGTCTCTGTCTTTCTGTCCCTCTAT
>NW_025176601.1:0-1139 GCF_004010195.1 Chiloscyllium plagiosum | reverse complement strand
TGTCTGTCTCTCTCTCTCTCTCTCTCTGTCTCTGTCTCTCTCTCTGTCTCTCTCTCTCTCTCTCTCCCTCTCTCTCTCACCTCGAATAGTAACTGAGCTCTGGCATGGACGTTTTCCCATCAACCACCACCCTCTGTCTCCTTTCAGCTCGCCAATTTCTGATCCAAACCGCTAAATCGCCCTCAATCCCTTGCCTCTGTATTTTGTGCAATAGACCTACCGTGGGGACCCTTATCAAACGGCCTTACCGTAGTCCACATA
The DNA here is from genome assembly GCF_004010195.1 of Chiloscyllium plagiosum. Classification (NCBI taxonomy): domain Eukaryota; kingdom Metazoa; phylum Chordata; class Chondrichthyes; order Orectolobiformes; family Hemiscylliidae; genus Chiloscyllium; species Chiloscyllium plagiosum. The sequence continues at coordinate 878 of NW_025176601.1, read as the reverse complement.
CACTAAATCAACTGCTTTCCCCTCATCTACCTTCCCGAAGAACTCAATAAGGATTGTGAGGCACGACCTTCCCTTGCACAAGACCGTGCTGACTGTCCCCGACCAATTTATTCCTCTCTCTTCGGATTGTGAATCCTACCTCTTATGACCTCTTCCAAACACCTTACCCACAGCCGGCCTATAATTACCAGGGTTGTCTCTACTCCCCCTCTTGAACAGGGGAACCACATTTGCTGTCCTCCAGTCCTCAGGCACTATTCCTGTCGACAATAACGACATAAAGATCAAAGCCAAAGGCTCTGCAATCTCCTCCCCGGCTTCCCAGAGAATCCCAGGATAAATCCCATCTGGCCCAGGGGACTTAGCGATGTGCACACTTTCCCAGAATTACTAACGCCTCCTCCTTGTGAACCTCAATCCCGTCCAGTCTCGTAGCCCATATCTCCTCGACTACACTGTCTTTCTCCAGTGTGAATGCTGACAGGAAAATATTCGCTCAGCGCCCCCCCGAAACCCCAACCTGACACCAGCCATCCTTTTATTCCTGATATACCTTTGGCGTTGACCTGGATCCTATCCGCCAATGAGTTCTCAGACACGCAACAGGCTCTTCTTAGCTCTCGCACTTTTGGTCTCTCCTGGTCAACTTGCAACTCTCAAGCACCCGGACTGAGCCTCCGCGTCTCATCCGAACGCAAGCCTCCTTCTTAAACCTTCGACGAGAGACTCAACCCCTTTAGCAAACCACGGTTCCCTCGCTCGACCAAGTCCGGACAGGTACCTACTTTTCCCAGGAACCGCAGTGGCTTTCCCTTCAAAGACACAGGGGACTCCATCCCCATTCCTACGCCTCCTAATCGCATCGTAACCGCGTTTCC
>NW_025176600.1:0-2026 GCF_004010195.1 Chiloscyllium plagiosum | reverse complement strand
TGTTCTATGTGTTTGACAGAACTGTTCTATGTGTATGACAGATCTATTCTATTTGTTTGACAGATCTGTTCCATGTGTTTGACAGATCTGTTCTAACTGTTTGACAGATCTTTTCTATCTGTTTGACAGATCTGTTCTATGTGTTTGACAGATCTGTTCTATGTGTTTGACAGATCTATTCTATGTGTTTGACAGAACTGTTCCATGTGTTTGACAGAACTGTTACATGTTTTTGACAGAACTGTTCTATGTGTTTGACAGATTTGTTTAATGTGTTTGACAGAACTGTTCCATATTTTTGACAGATGTGTTCTATGTGTTTGACTGATCTGTTCTATATGTTTGACAGTACTGTTACATGTATTTGACAGAACTGTTCTATGTGTTTGACAGATCTGTTCTATGTGTTTGACAGATGTGTTCGATGTGTTTGACAGAACTGTTGTATGTGTTTGACAGAACTGTTCTATCTGTTTGACAGAACTGTTCTATGCGTTTGACAGAACTGTTCTTTGTGTTTGACAGATCTGTTCTATGTGTTTGACAGAACTGTTCTATGTGTTTGACAGATCTGTTCTATGTGTTTGACAGATCTGTTCTATGTGTTTGACATAACTGTTCTATGTGTTTGACAGAACTGTTCTATGTGTTTGACAGATCTGTTCTATGTGCTTGACAGAACTGTTCCATGTGTTTGACAGAACTGTTCTATGTGTTTGACTGATCTGTTCTCTGTGTTTGTCAGAACTGTTCCATGTGTTTGACAGAACTGTGACATGTTTTTGACAGAACTGTTCTATGTGTTTGACAGATTTGTTTAATGTGTTTGACAGAACTGTTCCATATGTTTGACAGATGTGTTCTATGTGTTTGACTGATCTGTTCTATATGTTTGACAGTACTGTTACATGTGTTTGACAGAACTGTTCTATGTGTTTGACAGATCTGTTCTATGTGTTTGACAGATGTGTTCGATGTGTTTGACAGAACTGTTGTTTGTGTTTAACAGAACTGTTCTATCTGTTTGACAGAACTGTTCTCTGCGTTTGACAGATCTGTTCTATGTGTTTGACAGAACTGTTCTATGTGTTTGACAGATCTGTTCTATGTGTTTGACAGAACTGTTGTATGTTTTTGACAGAACTGTTCTATGTGTTTGACAGAACTGTTCTATGTGTTTGACAGAATGTTCTATGTGTTTGACAAAACTATTACATGTGTTTGACAGTACTGTTCTATATGTTTGACAGAACGGTTCTATGTGTTGGACAGAACTGTTGTATGTTTTTGACACAACTGTTCTATGTGTTTGACAGAACTGTTCTATGTGTTTGACAGAACTGTTGTATGTTTTTGACACAACTGTTCTATGTGTTTGACAGAACTGTCCTATGTGTTGACAGAACTGTTCTATGTTTTTGACAGAACTGTTCTATGTGTTTGAAAGAACTGTTCCATGTGTTTGACTGATCTGTTCTATGTGTTTGTCAGAACTGTTCCATGTATTTGACAGAAGTGTTCTATGTGTTTGACAGATCTGTTCTATGTATTTGACAGATCTGTTCTATGTGTTTGACAAAACTGTTACATGTGTTTGACAGAACTGTTCTATGTGTTTGACAGAACTGTTCAATGTGTTTGACAGAACTGCTCCATGTGTTTGACAGAACTGTTCCATGTGTTTTACAGATCTGTTCTATGTGTTTGACAGAAGTGTTCCATGTGTTTGACAGAACTGTTGCATGATTTTGACAGAACTGTTCTATGTGTTTGACAGATCTGTTCTCTGTGTTTGACAGAACTGTTCTATGTGTTTGACTGATCTGTTCTATGTGTTTGTCAGAACTGTTCCATGTGTTTGACACAAGTGTTCTATGTGTTTGACAGATCTGTTCTATGTGTTTGACAGATCTGTTCTATGTGTTTGACAGAACTGTTGTATGTTTTTGACAGAACTGTTCCATGTGTTTGACAGAATGTTCTATGTGTTTGCCAAAACTGTTACATGTGTTTGACAGAACTGTTC
>NW_025176599.1:0-2026 GCF_004010195.1 Chiloscyllium plagiosum | reverse complement strand
AGAACCAAGTTCAGAGGATTCTGAATCGGACATGCCTCAAATTAAAGTGGACAACGGGGTACTTGCCTAAAATTGGGATGATTTATTAATTTACCATCATGAGAAAAATTGAAATTATCAGAAAGAGTTATTACGATCACATGCGGAATTACGCAGATATTAACTTGGAAGTACTCACCTAATTATGCATAATGCAGCTATAGGGGATGTCTTTACGATTAACCAACATCCTTACAGGCATAATTCTCTAAAGTTGGCACAGGCTCAGAAGGAGATCGAATGCCAACTCTAAGATGACATAATCAACATGTGTTACAGCGACTAGAAATCACTCATAGTCATGGTGCCAAAGCCAAATGGCACACAACGATTATGTGTGGACTATTGTAACGTCAATGCAGTTAAAAAGGTTGAAGTCTACCCAGTTCCACGGTTGGAAAACTGTGTTGAAAATGTGGGACATGCAACTTACATTTGGTATGAAAAATGTGCCGGCCACATTTCAGGGACTAACCAATAAGTAGCCGGATTATCCATCCTGTGGTTTACTTTGATGACCTTGTGATTTTTAGTGACTCATGGAAGGAACACTACAGCATCTATCAGACTTGTTCGATCGACTTCGGAAGGCAGGCTTGGTGGTAAACCGAGCGAAAAGCGAATTTGCCAAAGCAAAAGTCACCTTCTTTGGCCATGCTATTGGACATAGATAAATGGTGCCATGAGTTTTGAAAGTGACGGTAATTGGCGAATTTCGCATCCTGTTGACAAAAGGAGCAGTTCCTGGGATTAAGTCTATTTTATCGAATGTCTGTGCCTCATTTTCGCACTGTGACTGCTCCACTCACTGAATTGTTAAAGAAAGGCAAGAAGTGTCATTCGACAGAGGACTGTCAGAAGGCATTTGGCGTCATTTGAAATATTTGTTAACCACTGCTCACGATCAGACATACCTGATTATGCAAAACCATTCAAGGTGGATTTAAAAGCGAATGATGTCGATTTCGGTGTTGGGCTCTTGCAGGAAGATGACGAGAAGACAGGGAGACCTACTGGGTATTCCTCCATGAAGTCGAATGTTTATTAGCAGAAATATCCAACAGTTGAGAAAGAGACTGTGAGTTTTGTGTTGGTATGACAACATTTTACTGTTTATATTAACAGCAACGTATCGGAGACAACTATTTACACTGATCATAACTCAATGAAGTCTTTTTGAGAAATGTTAGGACAAAAATGAGAGACTGTTTAGCTGGAGCCTGTTGCTACAGTCATTCAATTGGAAAATTGTGCACGTGGCAGGTCTTGAAAAAATAATTTCCAATGCATTGTTGAGAAATGAGTGAGAAATGGAGGCACTCAATGATGGAAGTACCACATTCTCAATCTGGATGTAATTGTGCAAGTTTGCACGTTTATAGTAAATGAATGTACATGCTCATTGTAGAATACGAACTACCATTTTTGGGAGTTTTTAAAACAGAAGCCATCTTGGATATTGAAGATTCAATTTTATATTGGGGGAGTTGTCACACAGGTGGTACCTTTACAAGGTTATGTTGTCCTTGACTTTTTTCAGAGAGGTTCTAAACGACCCAATGTTCCAACCTGTCTCAATTTTGAATGCTTCATTGGGGTCCTTTTTTTACATAACAGATAATGCCTCGGGCAGAAGGCTTTCAAGCCTTTTAAATAAACTGTTGTAATCAAGCGGATGTAGCCAACTCTCCAGCTGCACAGGTCCGTTCAGTTCGATGGTTAGTTGAGTCAGATTCACTGCTGAAATTGGATGCTCTCCCCTCCTTCAGTTCTCTGACTTAGTAAACTATCATATTTTTTGTGTAATGTTTACTCTTTGTGTTCGTGGGTTTGTTTATTGGGATTGTTGCAATTTGGATCAACATCCTTAATTCGAGGTAGCCTGTCAGTTTTAGATAGGATGAATTATTCAGGTACAGTGTTTTCAGTTCATTGTGTTTCATTCCTTATTTTAACAAATACATTCTGTTTGTTTAAAAGTCGGCAG
>NW_025176598.1:0-2026 GCF_004010195.1 Chiloscyllium plagiosum | reverse complement strand
GGTTTTGATCCTTCTCTGGTAGGAACATTTATACCTTGATAAATGAAATTTTCTTGCAATTTAACAAATCCTTCACCGTCAAAACTTTTAACACTCTGGCAATCTGAATCAATGTTTAGAAAATTTAAATCCCTTACTATTCCAAACTTATCATTCTGACATACATTTAAGATCTCTCTATCTATTTGCTTCTCAATTGCCCTCTGACTATTGGGGAGCCGATAGTACAATCCCATCAAGGTGATCATCCCTTTCTTATTTCTAACTTCAACTCATATATTTTCATGAAATGGTCCCTCAGAAATATCTTCTCAAATTACAGTCGTAATATTTTCCTTAATCAAAAATGCAACACTCCTCCTCTCTTGCCTCTCTTTATATCCTTCTGAGAAAACCGTAAAACAGAACATTGAACTGCCAGTCTTTTCCATTCCTCAAGAGAAAGTGAGGACTGCAGACGCTGGAGATCAAAACGTGTGGTGCTGGAAAAGCACAGCCGGTTAGGCAGAGCCAACAGTTCAAGTATAAGCTCTTCACCAGGAATGGGAGGATGGCCCAAGTGGGGCTGAGACTTAAATGGGAGGGGTCTGGGAATGTGGTAGGTAAATGGAGGAGGGTGGAGCAGGTAGGTGGGAAGGAAGATGGACCGGTCGGACAGTTCAAGAGGGTGGTGCCTGATTAGACGTTTGGCTCTGTGATAAGGAGGGGGGAGGTGAAATGAAGAAGCTGCTGGAATCTACATTGATCCATGTGGTTCCATGGTCCCAAGGCAGAAGATAACGTATTCTTCCTCCAGATGTTGGGTGTCTAGAGTTTGGCGGTGGAGGAGGCCCAGGACTGGCATGTCCTTGCCAGAGTGAGGGGGCGCGGGGGTTAAAGTGTTTGCCAAACTCTAACCACCTGCAGGTAGAAAGCCTCATCTTCTACCTTGGGCCCCTCCAACTACACAGGATCAATGTAGATTTCCTCGGTTTCTTCATTTCCCCCACCATCTTATCCCAGATCCAACATTCCCACTTGGCACACCCCTCTTGAACCATCCTACCTGTCCATCTTCCTTCCCACCTATCCCGCTCCACCCTCCTTTCTGACCTATCACCATTACCCCTCTCCTCCATCGACCTATCACATTCCTAGCTACCTTGCCACCAGCCCGAGATCCCTCCCATTTATCTCTCCCTTGGGCCATCCCCTCATTTCTAGTGAAGAGCTACATTCCTGCTCCTTGGATGCTGCCTGACCGGCAGTACTTTTCCAGCACCACACTTGTCGACTCTTCTCCATTCCTCAGCCAAGTTCTGTAATAGCGATGACATCCCAGTCCCAAGTTCCCTTACATGCCCTGAGTTCATCAGCCTTATCAATAAGGCCTCTTACATTGAAATAAATGCAGTTTAAGTGTTCAGAGTTTCTCTGTTCTGACTTGTTCTTGTCTGTCTTTTCTAAATATCTTGCTGTTTTCTGATTCAGAACCATTGCCATATTTCTTTCAATTTTCAATGTTAGTTAGGAAGCCCCCACCCACCTCTCTAAACGTTCACAAGTTCCTAATATTGAACTGGCAAATCTCCCCACCAGGATATTGGTCCCCTTATAGCTCAGGCGAACCCCATCCTTTTTAAATCTCTTCTGTCTGAGAAGAGATCCTAACGATCCAAGAAACTGAATCCCTGTACATTGCAGCACCTCTTCAACCATTGATTTATCTGCCCTCTCCTCTTATTCCTTCACTCATTAGAACTTGGCACCAGAAATAAACTAGAGATTATTACTTTTCATATTCTGTTTATTAACCTTCTACCTAACCTTTTACACTCACTCTATAATGTTTCAACCCTTTCTTGTACAATGTCATTCCTATCAATGTGTACAACAACTTCCAGCTTCTCACTCTCCCCTTTGACAATCTGTTTCAAACATTTTGAGACATCCTTCACCCTGGCACCAGAAAAGCAACGTACTATCCTCAATTCACACTCACTCCCGCAGAATCTCCTGTCTGTGCCTCTCGCAGATGAGTTCCCAT
>NW_025176597.1:763-2026 GCF_004010195.1 Chiloscyllium plagiosum | reverse complement strand
AGATCACTGCTTATGGTCTCACCTGCACTTTCTACTTCCCCACCCCCTCCCATTATCCTTAATTGCCTTGTTCATCAAAAAATCTGTCTACCGCAACCTTGTGCCAACCTCCATTCCCATGTAGAGAAGAGAATTCCACAGACTGTCAACCCTCAGCAAGAAAACCCCTCCTTCCTTTTCAATGGGAGACTGCTTTGTGTTAAACCGGCCCTCCAGTTCTCATCTGCCCGAAAACAGGAACCACCCTCTCAGTATCCAGCCTGTCATGTCACCTTCAGATCAGAAACTGTTAATGAGAGAGAACAGATTACATCAGCGAGACCTTTCCCCAGACACGATGAACAGTGTTGATGAAAATTGCTTTCTCCAGTGGCAGAGTCCAGAACAAGAGGGTTGTTAAAATTGTAATTCAGACGATTTCAGGAAAAATTCCTTCCGACAGTGATGGAAATCTGGAACCCTCAATCCAAAATAAAAAGCTGTTGAGGTTGGGTTTCAATGTTCATTTTCTCAGGGCAGTACGGTTTACAGGACAAAGGGAGAATGTATTCCAGGTTAGCCATGGCCTGATTAACTGGGGAACTAGGTCAAAGCAACTGATTCGGTTTCAGTGTTCATTTTCTCAGGGCAGTACGGTTTACAGGACAAAGGGAGAATGTATTCCAGGTCAGCCATGGCCTGATTAACTAGGGAACCAGGTCAAAGCAACTGATTGGTCATTCCCACTGGAATCCACTGGAATGACTACTGGTGTGTTTGTGGCTAATGGAAGGAGCCATTACCCATAGTCTTCAGCAGCTGTGCAAGTCCTCCACAGTAACTAGAAAGCAGCTGTTTCACTGTGCCCGAACAATACAAAGTCAGAGGACACACAACACCAGGTTCGAGCCCAATAGATTTATTTGAAATCACAAGCTTCCGAAGCGCTGCTCCTTCAACAGGTGTACCCCAGTCCACCATCGGCATCCCCACATTACTGAACAGTCCAAATAAACTGGGGCTCTGCGAGGATCTAACCGGCTGAATCTGTACAAACTAGGAGAGAGAGCGAGAGTACATCTTTTGAACCAGGATACCTAATTGCACCACAATGAAAATGCTCTGCATGCTATGATAGATCAAAAAGAAGTACTTTGGTGTAACTTTTGATTGTCCTCACAGTGTGCTGTTTTATTCATGATGTGATACACGGAGAGTATGTCAGCGTTGGGTGGCAAAAAGTATATTTCCTCCTCTAGCCCCTTTCCAAAACACCCTCTCCAT
>NW_025176597.1:0-390 GCF_004010195.1 Chiloscyllium plagiosum | reverse complement strand
TACCTGCACAGTGAATGGCAGAATCCTTTGGAGTATTGATATGCAGAGGGATCTGGGTGTACATGTTCACAGATCACTGAAGGTAGCAGCACCTAAGGTAGTAAAAAAGGCCAATGGCACGCTTGGCTACATTGGTCGGAGCACTGAGTATTTGGATAGACAAGTTATACTGCAGCTTTACTGAACTTTAGTTTGGCTACACTTGGAACATTTGCATACAGTTCTGGTCACCACATGACCAGAAGGATGTGGCTGCTTTGGAGAGGGTACAGAAAAAAATTACCAAGAGTGCTGTTGATATGGAGGGTTTTAGTTATGAAGGAAGCTTGGATAGACTGGATTTGTTTTCATTGGAATCAGGAGGTTGAGGGGCAACCTAATAGAAGTTTA
>NW_025176596.1:0-2026 GCF_004010195.1 Chiloscyllium plagiosum | reverse complement strand
CTTTTTCATGCCCGCTTCACGTTCTCTTGAGATTATTCTTCACTTCGTTCCTGACTACCTTTTAACCCTCTAGAGCCCTGTCTGATCCTTGCCTACTTAACCTTAAGTTATCTTCCTCCTTTCTCTTTAGATATTCTACATCCATTGACACAATGGAGATATGGAGCTGTAACTGGATAAGAGCTGCACATCCTCTCACTTCCAGCATGGGCTGCAAGTTTCCCCACTCTGGGCAGTAATCTAATACAGTGTTACTGAACAATGCACTGGGGAGGTGTACACTGTCCTACATGCTGGCAGGGCAACTGCTCCTGGTTTACTGATTAATGCACTGGGGCGATGTACACAGCTCTACATGCTGGGAGGGTAACTACTCCTGGTTTACAGATCCATGCTCTGGGGTGGCGTACACTGCTCTACATGCTGGGAGGGTAAATGTTCCCGGTTTACAGATCATTGCCCTAGGGTGGTGTAAACTGCTCCATCCGCTGGGAGGGTACCTGCTCCAAGTTTACACAGCAATTCTCTGCTGTTCATTGTGTAGCTCCCAATGCTGGAGAGGTAGTTCATGGACTGGTGTGGTCTGCACAGATTGCTGGGTTGTATCGAACAGTACACTAGCCTTGTCTGAACACTGCTACATGCTGCACAGATATATCATCTGGATTATGATGTCTGATTCTGTGACGTGGATTTCAGCTGATTTGTCAGCACATTTACTTTATATTCTTATTTTTGTTATTGGACCTATGAAAGTACTACTCATCTAGTTAATCCCATTTGTCTGAGAAGAGCCACATCTACTGAACTTGTCGATCAAGTAATCATTCAATTATAACGTGAATATCCGTTCTTCTGTACCTTAACCTGGCCATTGGTGCTCATACCCCTGGCAACCCGGGGAAATCATTATGAAGCTCAGAAACAATGTGCAAAATGTATGGTTCGTGCTCTCCTGTACATCCCGTCTGTGGGTCCCATTTGGCTCCATAGTGTATCGAGAGCTGGCATTGTAAAGCTCAGAAATAATGAAATGGTATGTGTCAGGCTTCTGTTCACTTCCTGGTGTGTCCCATGTGGTGCTCTACGGACAGGGCTGTGTGCACCAGGCTGTTGTACACTTCACAGTTTGTCCCATGTGGTACTCCATGGACAGGAGTCTATGTGTTTGACTGTTGTTCACTTCCCAGTGTGTCCCTTATAGTACTCCTTAGACACTGGTGTGTGTGTGTGACTGTTGCTCACTTCCCAGTGTGTCTCATGTGCAGCTGCATGGGCAGGGGTGTGTGTGTTTGGCTGCTGTTCACTTCCTGGTGTGTCCCATGTGGTGATCCATGGCCAGGGGTGTGTGTGTTTGGCTGCTGTTCACTTCCCGGTGTGCCCCATGTGGTGATCATTGGACAGGTGTGTATGTGTATGTGCTGGGCTGCGGTTCACTTCCCGGTGTGCTCCATGTGGTGCTCTATGTTGGACAGGGGTTCCAGTAGCTTTAGACACACTTTGAACCTTGTTCTGTGCGTATCTACTGAACCCCTGTGCTTGTCCCTCTTAGATGATTGTGTGGTTGTAAAAGAGCAAGCATCTAACTTGTAGCTGAGGGACTTCTGACTGACTCCTGTTATTGAAAAATCAGTGTCGTTGCTGGGGATGGTTTGCTGGATGTTGTGCGGTGAGCTGCCTCAGACATTCAGGGAGGCCTGAGGATTTGGTGGTCCACCTCAGGATGGAGCAGAGGGACTGTAGTTGCAACATCTGTGTCTGTAAGATGAACAACAAATGGAGCAGAGGCTGCACAGAGAGGAAGATCTAAAACCACGGAGTGAGTGTGTGTGGGAAAAGGGATCTGCTGCATCCACTCTGCGTTTTCCAGGAACAGCTTCCCAAGTTACATTTAACTCAGGAGGAGAGTGTGAGGGGACCCTGATTGAACAAGGAGCTGGTCACAGACCGGTGTCACTTCCTTAAACACGACCTGCAGCTTCACACCAGGGGAAGGACGGTGCTGCCAATGGTTGTTAGGGTTACT
>NW_025176595.1:0-2026 GCF_004010195.1 Chiloscyllium plagiosum | reverse complement strand
TAAGATCCAGAAAATCACCCAGAAATACGAAGTAACCGTATAGGACTTGTGGAAGTAAAGACATAAAGTCAATTCATATCAGTAACAAGGCAATATTGATGAACATGCAGCTGGATTGAGCATTGCTAAGCTTGACAAACCAGATGTACTTCATACCAAAATCCTCAGAAATAAACCACAAATAACAGTATTGATTGCATTGTCGATGACTGCATTCTATTTACCTGTACATTCTGCAGAGTCTGGAAGCAGGTGTACATAAATGCACATTAGTAAACGTGATCCAAGCACTATAGATGAATAGTAGGGATCCAAGCATCTTCAAAGAGAAGAAGAGATAGTGTGGAGAACTGCTGACAAATTAACTTGGCATTTGTCAGGAAACTGTTGGAATATATTATATAAGATGTGATATTGGATATTTGGACATTAACAGCAAACTTTGAGAGACTCAGTATGCATTTTTGAAAGGGAAATCGTACTTGACAAACTTTGGAATTGTTTGAAGTTGATTCTTACAGCATAGATAATGGGCATCCAGTAGAATTGGCATTTTTTAGATTATCAGAAGGGTTTCTATAAGAATTCACACAGTGAGTTCGAAAATGCAATGATGTGAAGGGTATTTGGAGGAATATATGTAAGTGGAAACTTAAAGTTTGGTTTCCCTTTCTTTAAGGGAGTCAGAATATAGATGTAAAGACATGTTGAAGCAGTTTCACAGAGTGTTGGTGAGACTGTACCTGGAGTATTGAGAACAGTTTTGGTGACCAAATCTAAGAAAGAATATACTGACCACAGAGGAAGTGTAATGAACAGTATCCAGATATATCCCTCAGATGGCGCGTTTGTATGAAGAGGAAACTCGGCCTATGTTCTCTAGAGTTTCAACGAATCAGCAGTGGGTCACTGTGAACTTTATAAAACTCACAAAACATACGGCCAGTTGGAAATTAACAGAAAATTTATTAGGCTGTCTAATCCACATTCAAGGCAAAGAATGACAGTATAAGGGACAAACCATTTAAGACTGCAATAAGGAGGAAATTCTGCGCGTGGAGGGACTGACTAACACAGGGCCAAGGCAGGACAAAAGAAATAAAGAAAAAAGAATACAAGCATGGACTACTTTCTAAACAGTGAGAAAATACATAAAGCCAAAGTACAGAGGGATCTGGGAGTGCTTGTTTAGGATTCTCTAAAGGTAGACATGCTGTTTGAGTCCGTGATTAAGAAATCGAATGTAATGTTGTTAATTATCTCAAGAGGGTTGGAATATAAAAGCACCATTGTACTACTGAGACTTTACAATGCTCTGGTTAGGCCCCATTTGGAGTACTGTATCCAGTTTTGGTCCCCACACCTCAGGAAGGACATACTGGCACTGGAGCGTGTCCAGCGGAGATTCACACACGGATGATCCCTGGAAAGGTAGGTCTATTATATAAGGAAAGGCTGAGGATCCTGGGATTGTATTCATTGAAGTTTAGAAGATTAAGGGGAGATCTAATAGAAACTTACAAGATAATACATGACTTGGAGAGGGTGGACGCAAGGAAATTGGGCGAGAATACTAGGACCTGTGGACACAGCCCTTAGAATTAGAGGGGGTAAATTCAGAACAGAAATGCAGAGACATTTCTTCAGCCAGAGAGGGGTGGGCCTGTGGAATTCATTGCCGCAGAGTGCAGTGGAGGCTGGGACGCTAAATGTCTTCAAGGCAGAAATTGATAAATTCTTGACGTCACAAGGAATTAAGGGCTACTGGGAGAATGCGGGCAAATGGAGTTGAAATGCCCGTCAGCCATGATTGAATGGCAGAGTGGACTCGATGGGCCGAATGGCCTGACTTCCGCTCCTATGTCTTATGGTCTAATGGACAAAATTACTGAGAATCCCCAGATAACCTACAAGTGTGTCAAGCGGAACAGAATTACCAGTGAACACATAGGACTCATGAGTGACTTGGCAAGTTGCATCTAAATCAACTTTCGTAGGAGGAGAAAGAGGGGAGTGGTAGAAGGCT
>NW_025176594.1:0-2026 GCF_004010195.1 Chiloscyllium plagiosum | reverse complement strand
ACATTTGAGCTGAAGAATCGTTCTCCCCCCCCCGCCCAGTGTAGTATTGACAATAATTTACTGTTAGGTGAACTAAAGAGCAAATGGATGTGCCTACATTGTTTTCTTGCGCACAAAAAAGTAAAACAATTTTACATGAAAATGATGTCGCTCTGAAAGTAATAATTTCACACATAGTAATATTGGTATTGAATTGAAATGTCATCAAATCTGTAGGAGTGTTTTCCTCTGACAGGGAATGAAGACTCAGGAGGCAGGGTGAACTCAGGCATGTGGAAGATGCTTACTTATGCAGCAACCAATTAATGCAGGGATCATTCCCCCAGGCCAATCTCGGAAGGGAGGTCCATGACACACTGTAACGTGTGCAGTAAAAAAACAGTATTTTTACACACTTTCTGTATTACGATGTTCATTTGGTTACAGTCCTTCCCTCCTTATACAGACACGCAGTCCTGTCGAACACCTAATTTCAGATGGATATCGTTATGGATAGCCCTAGCTTTCTATTGTCTCATGGTGTTTAGCCAGTGTTATAATTACCAGGTTTGGGATTGGGATCTCTCTATGAATCTTATTTCTTCAGATTACAATGTTAATTGCTGCACTCCTTCTGGCCTCTCACTCTGCCTTATCTACGATTCCCAAGAATCTGTAATTAGACGCTTTTAAAAAAAATGTTCTGAGCTACTTTAACATAGTAACTATATCTGACAAATGAATGCTATCTTTTGCGCTGATAGCTGCTTAGGAGGTTAACTGGGCTGTATCCTGCAGCTGGTATTTATTCATTCACTGGGACAATTATTCTTTGATCAATGAAGGTCAGGGTTGGTCGTTTTTCAGTATCTGGCATGTACTTATCGCTGTCTGGAATATAACTCTCTGGAATGGCATACTTATGCACTTGGAGTAGGATTGTACAAAATGTTCTTTTTAAAATTAAGACTGGAACAGTCTGTTCGTCTTGTTTATCTCCCTTCCACCATCTTGTGTTTTAATTCTAAGGCAGGTTGCGTCATTTTGTTTGTCGGACAAGAGCTAACATGGACCCTTCTGTTCGAGCTGGGGCAGGGCATTCCCACAACAGCAAATCACCCAGGATTTCAGTATTAAAATAAAACAAATCAGCATTCGCTACCGTTAGGAAACTGTACCATACAATATGCCTCCATAACTGCGACTTAATTCTACACTTAAAACCGAATATACTGCATTTGATCAATGGTTAAATGTTAGATATAAGGAACAATTACTCATAGCACAGGTCACTGCACACTTAAAATGATTAGAAATCTAATGTTGTAATATGTAGAACTGAATATTAATTATTAGAGGCTAAAACAATTAGACGTACCTTCATTTGTAAGGCTGAATATTAAACCAATGATTTCTGTGAACATTCAAATGAGAAGGTAACAGATATTTCCTGTGAGTGTTGGAGGAGGAATCATTGCTTTGTTCGGGGTTATGTTGACCTGTAATAGAAGATCAATTTTTCTTTGTAAAATTGGCACTAAGAAATAATCGTTATAATTGAAATGCGAATCTAACGTCATTTGTTGCAAATCCTAAACGGAATTACTGTGTGATTGTGGGAATAACAATGAATTGGTAATCTACTTTAGAACTCTGACACATTAAGTGATTCAATGTTTCCAAATGAATTTGCTCTGGTATTGATTACATCATAATAAGTATCGATGAACGGAGCATGAGAACGCCAGCATGATGGTTTGGAAAATGCATTCGCTATGCAGTGATTATTGATCAGAACTGTTTTCTCATTCAACATTCTCAGATAGTCCTGAATTCGGCACTTGATGTCTCAGCTTTTCTTCTCTATAAGTGCAATATGTAATCCATGCAACCTTTATTGCCATCGATATTTAGACATTTGTGTTAGCATTACAAAGAAAATAAGTCGAAAAGGAGCATGGTATCATAGCAAAATACAGTCACCAGCATTTATAGAGGAAATTTTTAAACATTGTCTGAGTAAACACATGAAAAAGTTTAATGGAGA
>NW_025176593.1:0-2026 GCF_004010195.1 Chiloscyllium plagiosum | reverse complement strand
CCTGTAACATCTCCAGCCTTGCTTTCCACTCTCTCTAACATCTCCAGCCTTGCTTTTCTCTCTCTGTGAGATCCGCAAACTTGCTTTACTATCTCTGTAACATCTCCGGACTTGCTTTGCTATCTCTGTAACATCTCCAGCCTTGCATTCCTATCTCTTTAACATCTCCTGCGCTGCTTTCCATTCTCTGAAACATCTCCAGCCATGCTCTCCTCCCTCTGTAACATCTCCAGCCTTGCTTTCCCCTCTCTGTAACATCTGCAAACATGCTTTACTATCTCTGTAACACCTCTGGCCTTGCTTTCCTCTCTCTTTTACATCTCCAGCCTTGCTTTCCTCTCTCTGTAACAGCTGCAACCTTGCTTTCCTCTCTCTGTAACATCTCCAGCCTTGCTTTCATGTCTCTGTAACATCTCCGGCCTTGCATTCCTATCTCTGTAACATCTCCGGCTTGCTTTCCAATCTCTGTAACATGTCCAGCATTGCTTTCCTCTCCCTGTACCATCTCCAGCCTTGCTTTCCACTCTCTGTAACATCTCCAGCCTTGTTTTTCTCTCTCTGTAACATCTGCAAACTTGCTTTGCTATCTCTGTAACATCTCCAGCCTTGCTTTGCTATATCTGTAACATCTCCAGCCTTGCTTTCATATCTCTGTAACATCCCCAGCCTTGCATTCCTATCTCTGTAACATCTCCAGGCTTGATTTCCTCTCTCTGTAACATCTGCAAGTTTGCTTTCCTATATCTGTAACATCTTCGGCCTTGCTTTCCACTCTCTGTAACATCTCCATCCTTGCTTTCCTCTTTCTGTACCATCTCTGGCCTTGCATTCATCTCTCTGTAACATCTCCAGCTTTGCGTTCCTCTCTCTGTAACATCTCCAGCCTTGTTTTGCTATCTCTGTAACATCTCCAGTATGGAAATTCCTATCTCAATAACATCTTCGGTCCTGCATTTCTATCTCTTTAACATCTCCAGCCTTGCTTTCCACTCTCTGAAACATCTGCAAACTTGCTTTCCTATCTCTGTAACATCCCCGGCCTTGCTTTCCTATCTCTGTACCATCTCCGGCCATGCTTTCCACTCTCTGAAACATCTCCAGCCTTGCTTTCATATATCTGTAACATCTCCAGCCTTGCTTTCCCCTCTCTGTCACATCTGCAAACTTGCTTTCCTATCTCTGCAACATCTCCGGCATGCTTTCCACTCTCTGAAACATCTCCTGCCTTGCTTTCCAACTCTCTGTAACACCTGCAGACATACTTTCCTACCTCTGTAACATCTGTTGCCTTGTTTTCCTCTCTCTGTAACATCTGCAAACATGCTTTACTCTCTCTGTAACATCCCCGGCCTTGCTTTCCTATCTCTGTAACATCTCCAGCCTTGCTTTCACCTCTCTGTAACATCTCCAGACTTGCTTTCCTTTTCTCTAACATCTCTAGCCTTGCATTCATATCTCTGTACCATCTCCGGCGTTGCATTCCTATCTCATTAACATCTTCGGCCTTGCATTCCTATCTCTGTAACATCTTCGGCTCGCTTTCCAATCTCTGTAACATGTCCAGCATTGCTTTCCTATCCCTGTAACATCTCCAGCCTTGCTTTCCACTCACTGTAACATCTCCAGCCTTGCTTTTCACTCTCTGTAACATCTGCAAACTTGCATTACTACCTCTGTAACATCTCCAGCCTTGCTTTGCTATCTCTGTAACAGCTTTGAGGAGAAAGTGAGGTCTGCAGACGCTGGAGATCAGAGCTGAAAATGTGTTGCTGGAAAAGCGCAGCAGGTCAGGCAGCATCCAGGGAACAGGAGAATCGACGTTTCGGGCATAAGCCCTTCTTCAGGAATGAAGAAAGTGTGTCCAGCAGGTTAAGATAAAAGGTAGGGAGGAGGGACTTGGGGGCGGGGCGTCGGAAATGTGAGAGGTGGAAAGAGGTCAAGGTGAGGGTGATAGGTCAGACTGGGGTGGGGGCGGAGAAGTCGGGAAGAAAACTGCAGGTTAGGAAGGCGGTGCTGAAGTCGATGG
>NW_025176592.1:0-2026 GCF_004010195.1 Chiloscyllium plagiosum | reverse complement strand
TGAGTTACAAGCAGCCCACTCTGCATTACGATAGGGATTATTGTCTGCTCTCAGCGACTGGTGAAACTGGGAATTTTCTACCACATAAGCTGTGGAATCCAAGGCACTGAATATGAATAAGTATTTCTATCACGAAACGGATGAGGAGAGAACAGGGGTATGATGAGGAGACAGAACATCAGCTGTCATTATACAAAATTGCGGAGAAAAATCGATGGACCGAAGGGATCACCGCAATAAGGATTTCTATCACGAAACGGATGAGGAGAGAACAGGGGTATGATGAGGAGACAAAAAATCAGCTGTCATTATACAAAATTGCGGAGAAAAATCGATGGACCGAAGGGATCACCGCAGTTACTGTTTTACAGTTTCCAATGTTCACTCACATCAAGGGATATGTACACACTGTGGAAAAATTGCATTGTGGAGATATTCGGCCATTATTAATGTCTCAATGTATTGATTGGACGACTCATTTCACGACGTTTCTGTGCACTCGGTGTGAAACCTCTGTAAGTGCAGGCACAAGCTCTCAGTTTTTAGGTAGGACGTCTCTGTCGGGTATACAGTGCTTCCCGTTTCCTTTTCCGATACTGAGGCTCATGTCAGGTGTTCTGCCCAGTTATATTATTTAAGATCTCGAAAAACTTTGATGAAGTTGAGTGTCTTCTTTAACCGTTTCAGACACCATTGAAGAGTTTGTCACGTGTCTGCATGTCTTCAGTCACTTATCAGCTAGACCAGGAAAGCACGAGAGATTCAATTTCTTAAAGTACATCGGTGAAATAAGATGGTGTTTACAATCGCCATTGGTTTTGAGGTTATTATTACTGATACCAAGACTTTAGATTTCGATATGAGATGAATTGATTTTAACTTCCACCAGCTGGCAGACTATTAGCTTGGACTGATTAAACAGTGATATTTCAAAACAGCGCCATTGCCACATCGGAAGCTATTGGATACAACTTCGAGCAGGTTATTTCTGCACTGCTTGTCAATGATTTAACTATCTTGATGAGACTGAGTGAGTGGCAATTTTTACTATTGTAATTATTTACCTCTTAGATGACTGGACATGTGGGGTAATTTTTCATATTGCCAGTCAGATGTCAGATTTGAAGTTTGAACGAAACAGCTTCCCAAGGGACACGGCTTGTTGTGGAGCACAGATTTTCAGTCCGATTGAAGGAATGGAGTCAATCGCCTTCGTTGAATCCATTGTGTTCAGGTGTTTCTTCATGTCACGGTCCACGAATTGAATTAGTTAAAGAGTGTCATCGGAAATTCTGTGGGCATGGTGACAAGAGTGAGGTGAATCTTTCACTCCACACTTTTGCCTGAGGACGGTGCAGATATACTTCCTTAAATTTACACTGACATGCAAGGCTTTTCCATTATCCATGATATGTAAAATACATGTTTGTTTAATCGTCCATCACTATTTATTACTGAATGTGTCAGACTTGTTCATCTACTTGTCTTGGGATCATTTCGCTCTCCTCTCTCAGATGTTAGTTCTGCTGTTTGAAACGTTAGCAGTTAAGTGCGGCAAGTTTAACGGTTTTAGGTGGGCATCGTTCTGACACTGCCATCTTCACCCATACTTGTCACTCAACAAAACGTTAGCCTGTTGATAATGATAGACTGAGGGATTATCCTGGGGGAAAATACGCATTGTCATTGAATACGATTGCTGCATAAATCTGTTATAAAGTTGAAGTTGTGTACTGTACCTTTAAGAGGGAGTAATTGCTGTTCTGCACTGAGAGCTAACAAGCACCTGAATCATATTATCACATGGCAGTCTCAGTGCACTGGAAAACTGAAAGTATGTAACATTTGTCTGTGAAATGGATACCTGAGTTGGCTTATGTTTTGGCAACAATTTGAATTTAACCAATCAGTTTAAATTATTCTCCGGGTTATTAAAACCCAATTGACTTCATTTTTATTTCTTTGCCAACACGTCCGATGAAGCAATCTAATTTTGGGGATGTAAAAATGAAGCAGTTTAAAAATC
>NW_025176591.1:0-2026 GCF_004010195.1 Chiloscyllium plagiosum | reverse complement strand
ACCCGGGTCTCAGGCTCTGTGAGGCAGCAGTGCCTGTTAAAGATGAAACCAGTGCCAGGGATCAAAGAATATCCAGGGGCATCCGGGCGATGATGATGACCTCTAGCCACGATCGGTCTGAGAAGCGGCCTGACATTCAACAAAGAGGCACCGTAGCGTGCGGTAGGTGGTTAATCAGGTGTGTTCGATAAGATAGCACCAGGAAACTAGTTCGGCCTTGTGCAGACGATACCTCTGTCTCTCTCAATGAAAATATCACTGAGCAAAATTATTGTGCGATTCACATCAATGTGGCGAACACCCTGCTGACACCACTCACAGTTACAAAGCTGCAGGTGCTTAGCCAATACTCCCCATCACAGAGAAGGAGCTAAACGTGAGCTATCCTTGGGAAATAAGGCAGGGCAGGTGACTGAGGTATCGCTGGGGAAGACGTTTGCAGTTAGTAGTCATAATTTCATTACTTTTAAAACAGAGATGGAAAAGGATGAACTGGATGTAAAAGTTAACGTTCTAATTTGTAGGAAGGCCAATTTTGATGTTATTAGGCAAGAACTTCCAAAGTGGATTAGAACAGATATTCGCAGATACAAGGCCAGTACAAATGAGATGTGAAGTAGACAGAGACACTATGTCTCTGTTAGGGTGAAGCGTAAGGCTGGTAGGTGTAAGGAATGCTGGAGGACTAGATAAAATGCGACCCTGGAGACGGATAAGAGGGATGTCAGTGAAAGATAGCAGGAATCGAGATTTTTTTCAGTATTCATTCACGGGATGAGTGTATCACTGGTTGGACCTACATGTGTTGCCGATTGCTAATTGCCCAGAGGGTAGTTAAGTCACACACATTGCTGTTGGTCTGGAGTCACAACGACCCAGACCAGGTAGGTATGGCAGTTTGCTTCCATCAAGGACATCAGTGAATCCACCAATCAAAAGTGGATTCATCATCGCCATCAGCCTTGTAATTCCAGATTTAAAGTGAATCTCTAGAAGAGTCTAAAGCCAGTAGGGGTACACTTAAGAGGGAGATCAGGAGGCCATAAAGGGGACATGAAATAGATTTGGTAATTAGGATTAAGGAGAATACAAAGGGACTCTACAAGTACATTAAAGACAAAAGAGTAACTCAGGAGATCTTCGGGCTAATTAATGATCAGCAAGTCTGCCGATATGCAGAACCACAGGAGATTGAGTCAGTACTAAACAAGCATTTTGCATCAGCGTTTATGTGCAGAAGGATATGGAAGCTAGGGGACGTCTGAAATAAACAGTGACATCTTGAAATTGTCTGCATTACAGAGGAGGAGATTCTTGAGTTCGTAAAGCATGTAAAGGTTGAAAAATACCCCAGGTCCTGATCAGGTGTATTCGGGAACTATATGGGAGGCGAGGGAAGTGATTGCTGGGCCTATTGCTGAGGTATTTGCATCATGACTGCTGAAAGATAGGCGGTTGCTAACCTTTTCCATTATTTCAAAAATTAAAGAAGGATGGTAAAGAAAAGCCGGTGAGCCTGACGTCAGTGGTGGGAAAATTGGTAGAGGATTATGAGGCACAAAGTTTTCATACACTTTGAAACGCTAGGATTGATAAAGGATGGTCGACATCGCTTTAAGCATTGGAAATTGTGTCTCACTAAATTTACTGAGTCTTTTTTTGAAGAAGTGACCATGAGGATTCATTGAGGTAGAGAGGTGTATGTTGCCGATATGGACTTCAGTCAGGCATTTGACAACTTTCCGCGTGTTAGACAGGTTAACAAGATTAGTTCACATGGAATAATGGGAGAACTAGCCATGTGGGTACAAAATTGGCTCGAATGTAGGGGACAGAGGGTGGTGGTGGAGGACTGCATTTCGAACTGGAGGCCTTTAACCAGTGGTTGCTACAAGAATCGGTGCTGGGTCCACTGCTTTTCATTATTTATATAAAACATTTGGATGTGAACACAGCAGTGAGAGAACATAGAACATAGACATAGAGTATAGACCAGTACAGCACAGAACAGGCCCTTCAGCTCACG
>NW_025176590.1:0-2026 GCF_004010195.1 Chiloscyllium plagiosum | reverse complement strand
TGACAGTGACGCTTTCTCAGTGACAGTGACGCTTCCTCAGTGACATTGACGCTTTCTCAGTGACATTGACGCTATCTCAGTGACAGAGACACTATCTCATGGACAGTGACACTATCTCAGTGACAGAGACACTATCTCATGGATAGTGACACTATCTCCGTGACAGTAACGCTATCTCAGTGAGAGAGTTGCTATCTGAGTGACAGTGACACTATCTCAGTGAGAGAGACACTATCTCAGTGACAGAGACACTATCTCAGTGATAGTGACGCTATCTCAGTGACAGTGACGCTTTCTCAGTGACAGTGACGCTATCTCAGTGACAGTGACACTATCTCAGTGACAGTGACGCTATCTCAGTAACAGTGACACTATCTCCGTGACAGTGACACTATCTCCGTGACAGTAACACTATCTCAGTGACAGTGACACTATCGCAGTGTCAGAGACATTATCTCAGTGACAGTGACGCTATCTCAGTGAGAGAGACGCTATCTGAGTGACAGTGACACTATCTCAGTGAGAGAGACACTATCTCAGTGACAGTGACACTGTCTCAGTGACAGAGACACTATCTCAGTGACAGAGACACTATCTCAGTGACAGGGACGCTATCTTAGTGACAGTGACGCTTTCTCAGTGACAGTGACGCTATCTCAGTGACAGAGACACTATCTCAGTGACAGTGACACTATCTCAGTGACAGTGACACTATCTCAGTGACAGTGACGCTATCTCAGTGACAGTGACACTATCTCAGTGACAGTGACGCTATCTCAGTAGCAGTGACACTATCTCCGTGACAGTGACACTATCTCCGTGACAGTAACACTATCTCAGTGACAGTGACACTATCGCAGTGTCAGAGACATTATCTCAGTGACCGTGACGCTATCTCAGTGAGAGAGACGCTATCTGAGTGACAGTGACACTATCTCAGTGAGAGAGACACTATCTCAGTGACAGTGACACTGTCTCAGTGACAGAGACACTATCTCAGTGACAGAGACACTATCTCAGTGACAGGGACGCTATCTTAGTGACAGTGACGCTATCTCAGTAACAGTGACACTATCTCAGTGACAGAGACACTATCTCAGTGACAGTGACACTATCTCAGTGACAGAGACGCTATCTCAGTGACAGTGACGCTATCTCAGTGACACTGAAACTATCTCAGTGACACTGAAACTATCTCAGTGACAGTGACGCGATCTCAGTGACAGTGAAACTATCTCAGTGACAGTGACGCCATCTCAGTGACAGAGAAACGATGTCAGTGACAGTGACACTATCTCAAGTGACAGTGACACTATCTCAGTGACAGTGACACTTTCTCAGTGACAGTGACGCTATCTCAGTGACAGTGACGCTTTCTCAGTGACAGAGGCACTATCTCAGTGACAGAGACACTATCTCAGTGACAGTGACACTATCTCAGTGACAGTGACGCTATCTCAGTAACAGTGACACTATCTCCGTGACAGTGACACTATCTCAGTGACAGTAACACTATCTCAGTGACAGTGACACTATCGCAGTGTCAGAGACATTATCTCAGCGACAGTGACGCTATCTCAGTGACAGAGACACTATCTCAGTGACAGTGACGCGATCTCAGTGACAGTGAAACTATCTCAGTGACAGTGACTCTAACTCAGTGACAGTGACACTATCTCAGTGACAGAGACGCTATCTCAGTGACAGAGACACTATTCAGTGACAGTGACACTGTCTCAGTGACAGAGCCACTATCTCAGTGAGAGAGACACTATCTCAGTGACAGAGACACTATCTCAGTGACAGTGACGCGATGTCAGTGACAGAGACGCGATGTCAGTGACAGTGACGCAATCTCAGTGACAGTGACACTATCTCAGTGACAGTGACGCTATGTCAGTGACAGAGACACTATGTCAATGACAGTGATACTATCTCAGTGACAGAGACACTATTCAGTGACAGTGACACTGTCTCATTGACAGAGACACTGTCTCAGTGAGAGAGACACTATCTCAGTGACAGA
>NW_025176589.1:0-2026 GCF_004010195.1 Chiloscyllium plagiosum | reverse complement strand
AAGGATAAAGTCTTCACCCCGTTAACTGCATGACTGGTCTTCGGAACAGTGTTTCATTCTACCTGGAACGGGTACTATTTCTTCGGGATTTTATCCGTTGTTCAAATCACTGGCATCAGGCCGTTCACAAATTATTTAAGTCATTGAATAATCTGGAGAATGTCAGTTATGAAATGTTTCCAGGAATGTCACTTAGAGAATGTTCCAGGGAATGTTGGTTACAGAATGTTGCAGGGAAGGTCGGGCACATAACGTTCCAGAGAATGTCAGTCATAAAATGTTCCCACGACGGTGGGGTATAGAATTGTATGGAATATGAATATTTCCGGAAATGTCGGATAGTGAATGCTTGCTATAGAATGTTCTGGGGAATGCTAGGTATACAGTGTTCTGGAGAATGCTAGGTATAGAATATTCCGTACAATGTCGCTTACAGAATGTTCCGGGAAATGTTGTGTGTATAATATTGGGAATGGAATGTTCCGGCGAATGTCAGTTATAGAAAGTTGGGTGCAGAATATTGTAGGGAGTTGGAGCTACAGAATGTTGTGAAAAGAATGTGCTGGGGAATGTCAGTTATTCAATATTCCTGGGAATGTCAGGTACATAATGTGATATCCATTCATTCGTTTCTATAGTTTTAGAGTGTCGACACGGGTGCCACCATTACATGTAAGCACACCACCCACCTTGTCGGAGACAGGTATACATGTGACTTGATCAACGTGGTCTATCTCATACACTGCATGCAAGGATACCCTGAGCATGGTACATTTGTGAGACTGAGCAGAGGCTGCAACAAAGAATGAATGGACTAGGCAGCAATCACTAGGCAGGAGTATTCCCTCCCAGTCGCGAAACACTATTGCAGTGAGGGGCATTTGGCCTCGGACCTTCGGGTGACAATTCTCCAAGGCGGACTTCGGGACAAGCAAAACGCAGAGTGGCTTAGTAGAGTCTGATTGTCAAGTTTGGTCCCGATGGGGCTGGTCTCAACCGGGACCTTACGTTCATGTCACACTACATGTGAACTCACTGCACTGTAAACACTCTCACACAGACACTCTCTCTCACACAGGCTGTCTCTCATATGCTCACATATAAGTACCCTATAGTTACACCCACACGCGCACCACCTCACAGACACTCACTCACAGCCACCCACTCGCTCACGTATTCACACAACCCCCTCTCACACACATACCCAGACGCACACACGCACTGGTCTCCCCTGCACCTGCACACATATCAGTTTGTGGGGTGAATTTGTACTTGCACAAATACGTTGTATTTTGCTCAAAACCTGCATGAATCCGTTCCTCTCACTTTTAAGTACAATCAGTCTGACCTGATATTGGGACACAGACAGGCTTCAACTTCACACCTACAGTGCACTGTCTGAACTGAGATATCACCTATTGTTAAAAGTTATCACGAGATTGCAACTTCAAAAAAAGTTCTGAGGTCTACATAAAGTCATAGAGTCATAGAGATGTAAAGCATGGAAAGAGACCTTTCGGTCCATCTCGTCCATGCTGACCAGATATCCCAACATAATTTAGTCCCATTTGCCCCTACTTGTCCCATATCTTTCTAAACCTTTCTTGTTCATAAGTCCATTCAGATGCAATTTAAATGTTACAATTGTGCCCACGTCTGCCACTTCCTCTGGCAGCCATTTCATGCACGCCCCTCTTCTGTCTTTCCCCTGTCACCCATGACCTCTACTTCTGACTCCCCCAATCCAGGGAAACGACTTTATCTATTTATCCTCTACATGTCCCGCGTGATTTTTATATTCCTGTAAAAGGTCACCCTCAACTTTCGATATTCCGGGGAAACAACACCAGCCTATTCAGCCTTTGCACATATCTCAAATCCTCCTACCCTGACACCACCCTTGAAAATCTTTTCTGAACCATCTCAAGTTTCACAACGTCTTTCCGATAGGAAAGAGACCGGAATTGCACGCAATATTGCAAACGTGGCTGAACAAACGTCCGACACAGCTGCAACACGACCTCTC
>NW_025176588.1:0-2026 GCF_004010195.1 Chiloscyllium plagiosum | reverse complement strand
AATCCGAGCATAAATGCCATTCGGTCCAGGGACGTATCTATTTTCACACGTTCTAGAATTGCTAACATGCCCTCCTCATGAACCTCAATCCCCTCTCGACTGTTTCTCAACATTGTACTCAACAAAATTGTATTTTTCCAGTGCAAATACTAACGAGAAGTGTTCATCTAGCGCCTTCCTTATATCCTCGGACTCCACTTACAAATTCTCACAACTGTCCTTGACTTGGCCTGATCTTGCCCCAATCATTGTTTTTTCTTAAATTCCAGATACACCTATAGAAAGCTGTATAGTCTTCCTTGATCTACCTTCCAAAGACTTCTCATGTCCTCTCATGGCTCTTCTGTGCTCCCTGTTTAGGACCTTCGTCCCTTACGTAGAACTCACAAGCGACCTAGCAGAACCTTCCCGCCTCATCTTTACATAATTCTCCTTCCTCCTCTTGACAAGAGATTCAATTTCCTTTGTAAACCACGGTTCCCTCACTCGACCACTTCCTCCGTACCTCATAGGTATATACATATCTAGGACACGTAGTCGCTGTTTCTTGAACAAGCTCCACATTTCAATAGTGTGCAACCCCTGCATTTTCCTTCTCCATCCTATGCATCCTAAATCTTGCCTAATCGCGTCATAGTTGTCTTTGTATCTACTTATAACTCTTGCCCTGCGATATATACTAATCCCTTTCCATCACTAAAATAAGTGCCACCGAATTCTGGTCACTATCACCAAAGTGTGCACCTCCCACTAAATCTAAGACTTGGCCTAATTTATTGTATAGAACTAAATCCAATATTGCATCGCCGCTTGGTGGTCTATCAACATACGGTATCAAAAAACTCTCCTATACATTGGACGAATACTGACCCAGCTACCTACTCGACCAACAGCATTTCCAGTTACTAGTTGGAAAGTTAAAGTCCCCCATAAAAGCTGCGCTGTTACTTTCGCTGCTAACCAGAATTTTTGTTGCAGTTATTTCCTTTTCATCTTTGGAACTTTTCGAATGCCTATAGAAACCTTCTAACGGTTACCTCTCTTCCCTAATTCGGACGACAGCCCATTCTATCTGAATAGACGAGTCCTCATCAAACATCCTTTCTGCCACTGTAATTCTGTCCTTCACTAACAATGCCACACCTCCCCCTCTTTTACCATCTTCCCTGTTCTTACTGAAACATCTGAATATCGGAACCTGCAAAAACCTTTCCTGTTCCTGCTCTATCCATGTCTCTGTACTGACCACAGCATCGAAGTCCAAAGTAACAACCCATGCTGCATGTTCACCCACCTTATTCGGCATGCTGCTGAGTTGACCACAGAAACATTTGAAACTTACTTCCTGCCTGCAGGTGCACTTTTGCGAACTTCATACCTTACTTAATACCTTACTACTCTAAACCGTCTGCACACTGGAGCAACAATTCAAGTTCTCATTCCCCTGCCGAAGTAGTTTAAACACTCCCGAAGTGCATGAGCAAAATTCCAACCACCACAGGCAATTGGTACCACTCTGGTTCACGTGTAGACCATCCCGTTTGTCGAGGTACCACCTAGCACAGACTGAACCACAATTATCCAGGTATCTGAATCCCTCCCTCCTGCATCATCTCTGTAGCCACGTGTTCAGCTGGTCTTCTTGCCCTATTCTTCGTCTTGCTAGCACGTGACAAGGGGAACAAACAACAAATAGCACCCAACCTTACATCCCTATCCGTTATCCTACCTATGTCTTTGGTGCCTGTATGAACCCCGGCGTAAGACTGCTCTCTCTACCCCTGAAGGATTCCGAAAATACAATCCGAAACATCACTGTCCCTGGAACCTGGAAGGCAACACATCAACCGCGAATCTCTCTCATTCCTACAGAATCTCCTATCTGTCCCGTTAACTATGGCGTCTCCAATGACTAATGCTCTCCTACTCTCCGACCTTCCTATCTCAGCAACAGGTACAGGGTCTGTGCTGGAGACATCTATCCCATCGCTTTCTCCTGTTGTTTCATGACCTCCCAACACTACTC
>NW_025176587.1:0-2026 GCF_004010195.1 Chiloscyllium plagiosum | reverse complement strand
CTGCACAAGATAATGGTGAGGCCTCAATTATGAAACTTTGTTTAATTTGATTCATCCTGCTACGGAAATGATGTTATTAAAATTGAGTGGTGCAGAAAAGATTTCCAAGGCAATCGCCGCGACTGCAAGTTTTGAACGATCGAGTGAGGTTGGGCACATTGAGTTCCTTTTAACCTAGAGCATCGGAAGCTGAGGAATAATATTCTAAACGTTTATAAAATCATGAGGAGCATGGAAAGCGTGAATAGCCAAGATTCGTATTCCAGGGCAAACGTTTGATTTGAAATGGAAAATGTTTTACAGGGACATGCTTTTTCACGCAGACAGTGATGCATTTATGGAGCAAGCTGTCGGAGGAAGTGGCAGAGGATGACACAAACACAACATTTAAAAGACAACTAGATGGACAATAGAATGAGAAGGGCTTGAGGTATGTGGGCTCTTAGCTGGCAATTAGGAATATATTAGATTAGGATATCTGGTCGGAGTGGACAAGCTGGACTAAATGGTTTGTTTCAGTGAATAATGACTCTCAGACTGTGTAAGCGGGATGATGAGACTTTTAAAAAGGACATTTGTGTGAGAACGCCCTTCACCAGATATTTGTAATGTCTCATTGCTTTCATTTTATTTCACGCTGAGATTGTCAAATGTTTGACAGATAAGTGAAGCACAGACAATGGATGCTGACACAAAAGTGGGGCCGATACCATAAGCTATCCAGCCAGCATCTTAGTGCCCGGTGGTATACGCTCAAATTGTCCCATTGCCCATTACTGCTTGTTGGTCGGAGGTCTCTACTTCCATTCAGACCTCAAATCTGCTAGACTGAAGCAGTTAGGCGCCGCTTACTCCAATAACCTAGTGCAGAGAAACAGAGGAGTGTATTCAGTTCCTCAAGACTGTCTCACACAGTTTGGGAAGAATTCGTAAAAGTGGGTACGAAAGAGGCTCTCATCTCAAATGCACATTTCTACTCCAGCATGAAAAAGAAACAGCAAGTGAAAATTCAGAGAAAGGAGCAGCCATTAGATATTCACTTAATATATAAGCTCTAGTGATACACCAATAGCTTCTGATGTTACTGAAAACCAACACCCAGAAATATTCATTTGTGAGAGTTTGCTTTCCTCAATTACACTGCATTAAAATTAAGCTAAGTCCTCTAAAGCTGGTTAAGTCGGTTGCATTACCTCGCCAGCTTGGTACCTCTCCTTCAATCACAATCTTAACAAAAATGAGGACAACGCAACATTTTAAAGCGACAACCTTGTCACTTGAGTCAACACTTGAGCTGGTAAATAGGAACTGCTGTAAGCCAAATAGGCCGTTGGCCCTGTCCAATCGGGCGAGAAAGAAGCCACTCAGTACCTTTATTCACTTATAACTTAGAACAATGCAATGCAGAACAAGCCCTTTGGCCGTCGATGTTGCGCCGACCTGTTAACTATTCTCAGCTCGTCCCCCTACACTATCCAATCATCATCCATGTGCTTATCTAAGGATTGTTTAAATATCCCTAATGTGGCTGTCTTGACTGCATTAGCAGGTCGAGCATTCCACTGCCTTACCATCTCTGTGTAAAGAACCTGCCTCTGACATCTGTCTTAAATCTATTACCTCTCAATTTGTAGTTATGTCCCTCGTACAAGCTGACGTTATCATCGGAGGAAAAATACTTTCACCATCTACCCTATCTAATCCTCTGATAATCTTGTATGTCTCTATCAAATCCCGTCTTCGCCTTCTTCATTCCAATGAGAACAGACGCAAGTCTCTCAGTCTTTCCTCATAAGAACTTCCTGCCAGACCAGGCAACATCCCGGTAACTCTCGTCGGCACCTTTTCCAATGCTTCCACATTCTTCCCGAAATATGGGGACCAGAACTGACGAAATGTTCCAAGTGTGGCTACATTAGCGTTTTGTATAGTTGCAGCATGATATTGCGGCTCCGGAACTCAATCCCTCTACGAATGAAACCGAACACACGGCATGCCTTCTTAACAGCACAATCCACCTGGGTGG
>NW_025176586.1:0-2026 GCF_004010195.1 Chiloscyllium plagiosum | reverse complement strand
TTATGTTTGAAACTTTAAATGATTGAGAGAAGCCCAACATATTGTATTAACATGTGCAGTCTGTTGCATTGAATGAATGCGTTCAGCTGGTGGCATTGAATGAATGGCAAAAGATCTACTCATTGAATTAAAACATGCCGTGTGTTTCTTTGAAAGAAAGTGTGCAGTTTGTTTCACGAACTAAATGAGTAAAGTATGTTTCATTGACTGAATGAATTATGTCTACTCATTGGAATAGCACATTCAGTGTGTTTTATTGAATGAATGATTGCCGGCTGATTCATAGAATGAATGACTGCTGTTGGATTCATTAAATAAATAAATTACGTTTGCTTCATTGAATCTATGAAAACCGTTTGTTTGATTGAATCAATGATTGAAGTTTGATTTATTGAGTATATGATTGCAGTTAGTTTGATTGAATGAAAGTGTTAAGTTCAAGGTTTTGTATAAATGAGAGAATCTCTATTCGTTACATTCTAACGTGCGGTTTGTTGCATTGAATGAATGTGTTCAGCTGGAGGCATTGAATGAATGGCAAAAGATCTACTCATTGAATTAAAGCATGCCGTGTGTTTCTTTGAAAGAAAGTGTGCAGTTTGTTTCATGAACTAAATGAGTAAAGTTTGTTTCATTGACTGAATGAATTAAATCTACTCATTGAAATAGCACGTTCAGTGTGTTTGATTGAATGAATGATTGCCGGCTGATTCATTGAATGAATGAATGCTGTTGGATTGATTAAATAAAAAAATTACGTTTGCTTCATTGAATCTATGAAAACCGTTTGTTTCACTGAATCAATGATTGAAGTTTGATTTATTGACAAATGAATGCAGTTAATTTGATTGAATGAAAGCGTAAAGTTCGAGGTTTTGTAAAAATGAGAAGCTTTTCTCGTTTCATTTTAACGTGCAGTAAGTTTCATTAAATGAATGTGTTAAGCTTAACACTATGAATGAAGGAGAGACGCTCTACTCTTTGAATTAACAAGTGCAGTTTCTTTCATTGAATGAATGTGTTTAGCATGTGGCGATGAATGAATGAAAAAGATCTAGTCATTGAATTAACACAAACAGTCAGTATCTTTGAATCACTAAATAAAGGAGTTAATTTGTTTTGTTGAATCAATGAATACCGTTTAATGCATTGAATCAACTTTTTGAGTTTAATTCAACGATTGAATGAATGCAGTTTGTAAACTGTTAAGTTAGAGACATTTAGAATACGACAGAATGTTTTCTCGTCTAATTACAAATGCAGATTGTTTCATTGAATGAATGAATTATGTTTGAAACTTTAAATGATCGAGAGAAGCACTACACATTGAATTAACATGTGCAGTCTGTTACATAGAATGAATGCATTTAGCTGGTGGTATTGAATAAATTCAAAGAGATCTACTCATTTAATTAACACATGCCATGTGTTTCTTTGAAAGAAAGTGTGCAGTTTGTTTCACGAACTAAATGAGTAAAGTTTGTTTCATCGACTGAATCTATTAACTCTACTCATTGGAATAGCACGTTCAGTGTGTTTGATTGAATGAATGATTGCCGGCTGATTCATTGAATGAATGAATGCTGTTGGATTCATTAAATAAATAAATTACTTTTGCTTCATTGAATCTATGAAAACAGTTTGTTTGATTGAATCAATGATTGAAGTTTGATTTATTGACTATATGATTGCAGTTAGTTTGATTGAATGAAAGTGTTAAGTTCAAGGTTTTGCATAAATGAGAGAAGCTCTTCCCGTTACATTAAAACGGGCAATTAGCTTTATTGAATGAATGAGGTAAGCTTGACACTATGAATGAATGAGAGAAGCTCTCCTCTTTGAATTGACAAGTGCAGTCATTTCATTGAATGAATGCATGCAGTTTGTTTCTTTGAATGAATCCGTTTAGCAGGTGGCAATGAATGAATGGCAAAATCTCCAATCATTGAATTAAAGCATGCAGTGTGTTTCATTGAATGTAAGAGTGCAGTGTGATTCACTAAATAAAGGAGTTAATTTGTTTCGT
>NW_025176585.1:0-2025 GCF_004010195.1 Chiloscyllium plagiosum | reverse complement strand
CTTGTCCCGGAGCAGTGCACTGACAGCGTGTCCCGGAGCAGTGCACTGACAGTGTGTTCTAAAGCAGACAACAGACAGCTTGTCCCGGAGCAGTGCACTGACAGTGTGTCCTCGGGCAGTGCACTAACAGTGTGTCCCGGATCAGTGCACTGACAGCGTGTCTCGGAGCAGCGCAGTGACAGCGTGGCCCGGAGCAGTGCATTGACAGCGTGTCCCGGAACAGTGCATTGACAGCGTGTCCCGGAGCAGCCACTGAGAGGGTGTCCGGTAGCAGTACACTGTCATTGTGTCCTGGAGCAGTGTACTGACAGCATGTCCTGGAGCAGCGCTCTGTCAGCGTGGCCCAGAGCAGAGCACTGACAGCGTGTCCTGGAGCAGCGCACTGACAGCGTGTCCCGGAGTAGCGCATTAACAGCAGGTCGAGGAGCAGTTCATTGACAGCGTGTCCCGATACAGTGCACTGACAACGTGTCCTATACCAGTGCATTGACAGCGTGTCCTGGCGCAGTGCACTGACAGCGTGTCCCGGAGCAGTGCATTGACAGCGTGTCCCGGAACAGTGCATTGACAGCGTGTCCTAATGCAGGGCACTGACAGCATGTCCCGGAACAGCGCACTGACAGAGTGTCCCGGAGCAGGGAACAGACAGCGTGTCCGGAGCTGCGCATCTGACAGCGTGTCGCGGAACATTGCACTGACAGCGTGTCCGGGAGCAGTACACTGTCAGTGTGTCCTGGAGCCATGCACTGACAGCATGTCCTGGGGCAGTGCATTGACAGTGTGTCCTCGGGCAGTGCACTGACAGACTGTCCCGGAACAGTGCACTGACAGCGTGTCCTGGAGCTGCGCACTGACAGTGTGTCCCGGAGCAGGGAACAGACAGCGTGTCCGGAGCTGCGCATCTGACAACGTGTCCCGGAACATTGCACTGACAGCGTGTCCGGGAGCAGTACACTGTCAGCATGTCCTGGGGCAGTGCATTGACAGTGTGTCCTCGGGCAGTGCACTGACAGAGTGTCCCGGAACAGTGCATTGACAGCGTGTCCTGGCGCAGTGCACTGACAGCGTGTCCCGGAGCAGTGCATTGACAGCGTGTCCCGGAACAGTGCATTGACAGCGTGTCCTAATGCAGGGCACTGATAGCATGTCCCGGAACAGCGCACTGACAGAGTGTCCCGGAGCAGCGCAATGACAGACTGTCCCGGAGCAGCGGAATGACAGCGTGTCCCGGAGCAACGCAATGACAGAGTGTCTCGGAGCAGTGCACTGACAGCGTGTCCTGGAGCAGTGCAATGACAGTGTGTCCCTGAGCAGTGCACTGACAGCGTGTCCCTTACCAGTGCATTGACAGCGTGTCCCGGCGCAGTGCACTGACAGCGTGTCCCGGAGCAGTGCATTGACAGCGTGTCCCGGAGCAGCGCACTGACAGCGTGTCCCGGAGCAGCGCACTGACAGCGTGTCCCGGAGCAGCGCACTGACAGCGTGTCCCGGAGCAGCGCACTGACAGTGTGTTCTAAAGCAGACAACAGACAGCGTGTCCCAGAACAGTGCACTGAAAGTGTGTCCTCGGGCAATGCACTGACAGTGTGTCCCGGATCAGTGCGCTGACAGCGTGTCCTGGAGCAGTGCATTGATAGCGTGTCCTGGCGCAGTGCTTTGACAGCGTGTCCCGGAGCAGCGCACTGACAGCGTGTCCCGGAGCAGCGCACTGACAGCGTGTCCTGGAGCAGTGCACTGACAGCGTGTCCCGGAGCAGCACACTGACAGCGTGTCCCGGAGCAGCACACTGACAGCATGTCCCGGAGCAGTGCACTGACAGTGAGTCCTGGAGCAGTGCACTGACAGTGTGTCCTGGAGCAGTGCATTGACAGTGAGTCCTGGAGCAGTGCTCTGACAGCGTGTCGGGGAACAGCGCACTGACAGCGTGTCCCGGAGCAGTGCATTGACAGCTTGTCCCAGAGCAGTGCACTGACAGTGAGTCCTGGAGCAGTGCACTGACAGCATGTCCCGGAGCAGTGCACTGAC
>NW_025176584.1:0-2025 GCF_004010195.1 Chiloscyllium plagiosum | reverse complement strand
TATCCTGTATCCCTCCAACAATCTGTCTAAACCTTGTTTCCTCAACATTATGTAAGCCTCCTCCTTCCTCTTTACAAGACATTCAACCTCCCTAATCAACCAAGGTTCCCTCACACGACCATCTCTTTCCTGCCTGACGGGTACATACATATCAAGGACATGTTGTATCTGTTCCTTGAAAACGTTCCACATTTCCATGACATACTTCCCTGACAGCCTATGCTCCCAACTTATGCTCCTCAGATCCTGTCTTACAGCATCGTATTTACCCATCCCCCAATTGTAAAACCTACCCTGTTGCACGCACCTATCTCTCTCCATAACCAAGGTGAAAGTCACAGAATTATGGTCACCATCACCAAAATGTTCACCCACTAACAAGCCCATCACTTGTCCCGGTTCATTACCAAGTACCAAATCCAATATGGCCTCCCCTCTGGACGGACAATCTACGTACTGAGTTACAAAACCTTCCTGGACAAACTGCACAAACACCGCCCCATCCAATCTACTTGATCTAAAGAGCTTCCAATCAATATTTGGGAAGTTGAAATCGCCCATGACTACTAATCTGTGGCTTCTGCACCTTTCCAAAATCTGAGCCCAATCAGTTTCTCCACATCTCTGCTGGTATTGGGGGCCCTATAGTAAACACCCAACAAGGTGACTGCTCCTTTCCTATTTCTGACTTCAGCCCATACTACCTCCAAAGGCAGATCCCCCTCGAACTGCCTTTCTACAGCCGTTATACCATTTCTAATTAGCAATGCCACCCCCCTTCCTTTTTTACCAACCTCCGTAATCTTACTGAAACATCTGTAACCAGGAACCTCCAACAACCATTCCTGTCCCTCTTCTGTCCACATTTCCGAAATGGCCACAACTTCGTAGTCCCAGGTACCGATCCACGCCTTGGGTTATCCTTCAGACACCCAAATAGTCAACGGGAATTAGAGGAACCAATATGCAGGGAGCCTGGGAAGACTTACAGGAGCAATAGGGTTGTCAAAATAGGGGTTTTAATTTTCCGAACATAGACTGAAACTTCAGAGCATTAAGGGCTTAGATGGGGTGGAAATTTTTAAGTGTGTTCAGGAAACTTTCCTCAAGCAGTAAACAGAGGGTCCTACTCAGGTCGGGGCAAATATCAACCTACTATTGGGAAATAGGCTAGGACAGGTGATGGAGTTAACAATCAGGGAGCACTTTGGCACCATTGACCATAGTTCTATTAATTTTAAAATACTTGTGGAAAGAGACAAACCTGGTCTTCAGGTTCAAGCTCTAAACAGGGGCAAGGCAAATGTTGATGAAATAAGGGTTGATTGGAGTAGTTTGTTTGCTGGCAAAGAGACCTCAGGCAAGTGGGAGACCTTTCAAAGTGAGATAGTGTTCCTGTGAGAGTGAAAGACAAGGTTGGCAGGAATAGGGAACCTTGGGTAACAAGAGATATTGAGGCTTTGGCCAGAAAAAAGAAGGCGATATGGCTCAGGTAGATGCAGCTGTGATCTAGGGAATCTCTGGAGGTAGATAGGTACTCTATGCTACTCTCTCCCCACCCCCACCCTCCTCTAGCTTATCTCTCCACGCTTCAGGCTCTCTGCCTTTATTCCTGATGAAGGGCTTTTGCCCGAAACGTTGATTTTGTCTGTCCTCGGATGCTGCCTGAATTGCTGTGCTCTTCCAGCACCACTGATCCAGGTATATAGCAGAGACAGGTGTGATGATGCTGTGCCTTTAACAAGGTTAGGTTATCCTTGTTTTTTTTAGGAGACCATAAAGACACAGACTCTGAAATGTCTGGGTTGATCTACTTGAGAATGCTTTCTAGTTTTAAAAAAAATCATTTGTACAAGGAAACGGGTGTGGCCTGGTCCATAACAGATTTAGGGCTCTTTGTGGGATTTGTTCTGCAGTTACAATTTGGGAGTAGGGATGCTGGACTCAAAGATAGTGAGTGGTAGGTGTGAGTGTCTTTTATTCTGTGTATTTATTTGGTAAGTTTAAACAGTGCTTGGGATAGCA
>NW_025176583.1:0-2025 GCF_004010195.1 Chiloscyllium plagiosum | reverse complement strand
TTACAGTGTGCAAACAGGCCCTTCGGCCCAACATGTCCACACCGACCCGCCACCCACTCAGACCCATTTCCGTATATTTACCCCTTCAACTCACACTACGGGTAATTTAGCATGGCCAATTCACCTAAACTGCACATTTTTGGACTGTGGGAGGAAACCGGAGCAAAACCATGCAGACACGCGAAGAATGTGCAAACGCCACACAGCCATTCACCTGAGGCGGGAATTGGACCCATGTCTCTGACGTTATGAGGCAGCACTGCTAACCACTGTGCCACCGTGCCGCCAGGAGACAATACACATGTCACCCACTCGGCCTGGAAAGTTCCAGATCATAGAAGCGCAATGAAACAGTCACCGGCAGCACCATCCTCACTCTGGTGTGAAGCTGCAGGTCGTGTTGAAGGAGCTGGCACCACTCTGTGACCAGTTTCTTATTCAATAAGGGTCCCCTCACACTCTGCTCCAGACTTAAGTGGAACTTGGCAAGCTGTTCCTGGAAAACACGGGGTGGATCCAGTAGGTCCCTTTCCCCAGATAGATTCACACCGTGGTTTCAGAGCTTCCCCTCTCTACAGCCTCTGCTCCATTTGCTTTTCATGTTCCAGACCCAGGTGTTGTAACTACAGTCCCCATGCTCCATCCAGAGTTGGGTCACCAAATCCTTAGATCTCCATGAATGTCTGAGGCAGCTCACAGCACAACCTCCAGAAAACCATCCCCAACACTTCCACTAACTTTGCAATAGCAGGAGACAGTCGGAAGCCCCTCAGCAACAAGTGTTATGGACCTGACCAGACCCCGTCAAAATATTTTAAGCAGACAGCCTCAGCCCTAACTTTCCCTTATTTTAAATGTAGATGTTAACTGTGTGTTCCAGATGTGTTGCAACTGGTCACCCCACTCAACGTTAAGCAAAATGTAATCCATTAAAAAGCTCCAATTAAGACACAATCAAAGAGAAGAACAATTTGGGATAGCTTCTCTACTGGAACACCTGTGTTACCATTAGCTACAGTGCCTTCTACTAATTAACTGCGCTAATACAGGGACATCCCAAAAACACACCCCTTGGCAAAAACGTAAATTCAAACACAGAATCTTATGTGCAGTTCTTCAATCCAGGAGGAAGCAACTTTAAGAGAGTTTTCAGAGAGAATAGCAGCTAGGGATCATGTATTGGAACTTTCAACCCTTCTGGGATCCCAAGCAGCTTCTGAATGCTGCAGCTGAAAACAAAACCAGAAAACCTGGTCTGGGAGAGGTGGCCACTGCCCTTCCATTGTTACCAACGTTTTGAGAAAACCTAAAGGCCTTCTCAGTTATTTACTTAAGCTGTTTTCAGGTGGCAGTACAGGATCTCTGCCTTTAAAACCTTTATTCAAAAAAGAACAAGAGAAAATAACCCTTTTAAAATGTAAAATAAAACATCAATTTTCAAAGATGGCTTCATTTTAAACCGTTTATTCTTACTGTTTCAGTAGACTGCAATACATATATATTACATTGACACAAAGCATGCAAACATTTAAAACTGTATTCTATTTCAGTCAGTTTACGTCTGCCACAGATCGCCTCTGATTTTCTTCATCCATGTCTCGACAACTTGTCAGCAAGTAAGGGTTCTAGTCCTGTCACCTGTATAACTTCCAAATTGAATGGCAACAATAATAACCTCTGTCTGAACAGACTGGAAATTTTCTCCTTAAATTTGTCCAAAGACGTTCAGGCGTTATGATGAGTATATATATTTGTCTTGACACGCTATTGGCAACTTAAATGCTGAAATGTTGTAACGTCAACACCAAGCTTAAGGCCTCCTTCCCAGTTGTGAAATATGTCACAACTGACGTTGTCACAGGAAACTCCAAACATAATGGAGCTCTTCTCATCTCTATCATAATCCTTCTCAATGACATATCTCATCATGTCTCAGCTGAAAGTATTACATGTTTCTGTAACTCTTAATGCTGTAACCTCTTTACTTGCTAGTCCTGGCCGACGCCACTAAACCTTACACACAGA
>NW_025176582.1:0-2025 GCF_004010195.1 Chiloscyllium plagiosum | reverse complement strand
TGACCCTGTCTTCAACAGAGGTTCTAGCGCAGACCCTGTCTACAACTGAGCTTCTAGTCTGGACCCTGTCTACAACAGAACTTACAGTACTGACCCTGTCTACAATAGAGCTTGTTGTGCTGACCCTGTCTACAACTGAGCTTCTAGTGCTGACCCTGTCTACAACAGAGCTACTTGTGCTGGCCCTATCTACCACAGAGTTTCTAGTCCTGACCCTGTCTACTACAGAGTTTTTAGTGCGGACCCTGTCTACATCAGAACTTCTAATGCTGACCATGTCTACAATAGAGCTTCTCGTGCTGACGCTGTCTACAATAGAGCTTCTTGTGCTGACCCTGTCTACTACTGAGTTTCTAGTGCAGACCCTATCTTCAACAGAGTTTCTAGTGCTGACCCTGTCTACAACAGAGTTTCTAGTGCAGACCCTGTCTACAACAGAGGTTCTAGTGCTGACCCTGTCTACAATAGAGATTCTAGTGCTGTCCCTGTATACTACTGAGTTTCTAGTGCAGACCCTGTCTACAACAGAGCTTCTAGTGCAGACCCTATCTACAACAGAGCTTCTAGTGCTGACCCTGTCTACAATAGAGCTTCTAGTGCTGACCCTGTCTTCAACAGAGGTTCCAGTGCAGACCCTGTTTACTACTGAGTTTCTAGTGCAGACCCTGTCTACAACAGAGCTTCTAGTGCTGACCCTGTATACTACTGAGTTTCTAGTGCAGACCCTGTCTACAACAGAGCTTCTAGTGCTGACCCTGTATACTACAGAGGTTCTCGTGCTGACCCTGTCTTCAACAGAGCTTCTCGTGCAGACCCTGTCTACAACAGAGTCTCTAGTGCTGACCCTGTCTACAACAGAGTTTCTAGTGCAGACCCTATCTACAACAGAGCTTCTAGTGTGGACCCTGTCTACAACGGAGCTTCTAGTGCTGACCCTGTCTACAACAGAGGTTCTAGTGCTCACCCTGTCGACTACTGGGTTTCTAGTGCAGACCCTGTCTACAACAGAAGTTCTAGTGCAGACTCTGTCTACAACAGAGCTTGTAGTGCTGACCCTTTCTACTACTGAGTTTCTAGCGCCGGACCCTGTCTGCAACAGAGCTTCTAGTGCTGACCCTGTCTACAATAGAGATTCTAGAGATGACCCTGTCTCCAACAAAGCTTCTAGTCCTGACCCTGTCTACTGCAGAGCTTCTAGTGCTGACCCTATCTACTACAGAGATTCTACTGCTGACCCTGTCTACAATATAGCTTCTAGTGCTGACCCTGTCTACAATAGAGCTTCTCGTGCTGACCCTGTCTTCAACATAACTTCTAGTGCTGACCCTGTCTACAATAGAGCTTCCAGTGATGACTCTGTCTACAAAAGAACTTCTCGTGCTGACCCTGTCTACAACAGAGTTTCTAGTGCAGACCCTGTCTTCTAGTGCCGACCCTATCTTCAACAGAGGTTCTAGTGCTGACCCTGTCTACAACAGAGTTACTAGTGCAGACCCTATCTTCAACAAAGTTTCTAGTGCTGACCCTGTCTACAACAGAACTTCCAGTGCTGACCCTGTCTACAATAGAGATTCTAGTGCTGACCCTGTCTACAACAGAGCGTCTAGTGTTGACCCTGTCTACAACAGAGCTTCTATTGCTGACCCTGTCTACAATAGAGATTCTAGTGCTGACCCTGTCTACAAAGGAGTTTCTCGTGCTCACCCTGTCTACAACAGAGCTTGTAGTGCTGACCCTTTCTACTACTGAGTTTCTAGCGCCGGACCCTGTCTGCAACAGAGCTTCTAGTGCTGACCCTGTCTACTACAGAGCTTCTAGTGCTGACCCTATCTACTACAGAGCTTCTAGTGCTGACCCTGTCTTCAACATAACTTCTAGTGCTGACCCTGTCTACAATAGAGCTTCCAGTGATGACTCTGTCTACAACAGAACTTCTCGTGCTGACCCTGTCTTCAACAGAGCTTCTAGTGCTGACCCTGTCTACAACAGAACTTCTAATGCTGACCCTGTCTACAACAGAGTTTC
>NW_025176581.1:0-2025 GCF_004010195.1 Chiloscyllium plagiosum | reverse complement strand
CAATTCCAACCTCAGCGTGAAATAGTGAGCAAACGGCTACTGATGGTACAAATTTCCATCTGTTTCTTCACTTCACATCTATTATTTCATATTTGCTGTTTCTGTAATTGTTCAATATCCTGATGCAAACATTCAAATCCTTACTTTGCAGCATCGACAACAACAGCACCAATAACAACCTTCACTTCAACAACAGGTATCAAATGAACAATGCCAACTGAATAACTTTCGATTCATCTCAACAAAGTCATTGTAATTACATTTAAGGAACGTACTAAAACTTGGAATCTGGTGTTCTTCACGGAAAGTCACAGCGTCATTTCCTCACGATCATGTTTGTACCCCCATCCCGTGGAAACTGACTATCTCACAGATTGCATCACAAAATTGTGAGAGAATACCTGGACCAAATTGTCTTGTACACATTCATGGCGATTTAAATTAAATTGGGAGATGTTCCAAACGGGTACATGACAGATGCTACAACACATAAATTAGATGAAATGCAACGGGACATTGAATCTTCTGTGAATCTATTTGCTTCTGTCAGGAATGGAATCACAGAATCCCTCCAGTGTGGAAACAGGATATTTGGCCCAACGGGTTCACGCCGAACCTCCGTAGAGCAGCCCAACCAGACGTGTTCCCATATCGTATTGCTCAACATTTACCCTCCCTAACGCATACTCTAACACTATGGGCACCTTAGCTGATCCCATTCACATGCACATCTGCACATCTTCGGACTGTGAGAAGAAACCCACGCAGACACAGGGAGAATGTGCGAACTCCACATGGGCAGTCGCTGTTATCAAACCCAGGTCCCTAACACTGTGAAGCAACAGTGCTAACCACTGAGCCACCTTGCCACCCATTTAGTCTCCAACACTGAACACAATGTCAGACATTGGGTCATTTACTCAGGAATATCCTGGATGTTTACTCTGGAAGTGATACCTATTTCATGCTTGTTCTAACTCTGTTAGAAAGCAATGTCACTGAAGGAGGCATTGTAACCTGACGGAAATCCCTCCCAGGTCAATCGTTCACCGTCACCTTTATAGCTTGATGGACTGCGCTTCCATGACTATGTCTTGAACCTCGAGGGGACCAGTGTCCTGATGAATCAGATAGATCAGGGTGTGGAAGGTGCCGGAAATAATTAATGACTGAGAAGGTTGAGGAGCGGATAAATGTAGGGAACTACTGTGAGACGGGGAGGACAGTCAACTTCGTACTGAGGGTGTTGTTCTTCAATGTGTGCAGTATATAAAATGCGGTAAATGAAGTTGAAGCGCAGATTGAAATATATGACTCCAAGTTTGTAAGAAGCACCGAACGTGACTGCAATGGGATCAGAGCAGGAAATTAAGTATCCAAGGATATATATTCTTTTGAAAGGAAATGCAGATGAGCAGAGTAGCAGTTCGCTTGTCAATCAGAATGAAACTAAATCAATAACAAGTGATACAGGGACTGACGCGTAGACTCCAGGAGAGAACCAGTGCGTAGTAATGCAAACGTGAGGGAAACAAATCAAGTGGTTGATGCAACATTTCGGACAACCTATTTCCAAACTGTTGCAAAGAAGCATTTCAGATGAAAGAGAACATCGCGAAACAGAATAGATTTTTCTTAGCTCCTGTCAATCGTTTCTCTTCTATGACGTAAATTTTCTCCCGAATTTGGAATTGCAGTCACTGCTTTTGTGTGTCTGGAACATTGCTTTTAAAGATGATGTCAAGACTTTGAACTCTTTATGATCTCATTTTTGAAATCTTTTCCAGCATCGACAGTGACTGCATCAACAACAGGTACGAATTTGTCTGTGTCGTTGGGTTAAACTGTTTACTAAGTTCTTCTCCAATGCATGAAACGAGGAAGATTGATGATTGTCAGCTGTACACCTACTTCCAGAAATGAAGGGATGATGTTCCATTCTGCACATTCACACAATTCATTGTGTTCTTTCCAGCACCAACATCAACAACAACATCATCAACAGGTACATAATTTTGAAAAAAA
>NW_025176580.1:0-2025 GCF_004010195.1 Chiloscyllium plagiosum | reverse complement strand
CCACTGAGAGAGAGGAAACCCATGGTCCTCAGGAACTTTGTGACCTTACTTAATATTTGTGCTGTAATGGATTCCACCAGGGGAATCCACAGGTGAGGATCGAACGGAGTTGAGAGTAGCCATTGTTATCCCATTGTTTAAGGAAGATCACAGTGATTTGTATAGAAATTACAGGCCTGTGAGCCTCACACTGGTTGTCGAGAAACGATGGGAAAAGATTTTCAGAGACAATATCTGTAGACATTTAGAAGCAAATGGACTTTTGAGGGATAGACTCAACATATTTATGTGGGGAAGGTCACACTTCACGAAATTGATCGTTTTATTTTTCGGGGGTGAGAAAGATAATAGACAAGGGAATAACAGTTGATGCTGTCGACATGGACTTCAGTAAAAGCTTTGATAAGATCCCTCAAGGCAGATTGGTACAAAAAGTAAAGTCACACTGTCTCAGGGATGAACTGGTAAGATAGAAACAGACCTTGCTTCGTCGTAGAAGAAAGAGGGGTTTTGTGAATGATTCACAATTTATTTCAAAATGGTGGGTTCTGACTAGTGGAATTCCACAGGATTCAGTGGTTTGCCATCTGTCGTTTGTGATCTACATAACTGATTTGGAGGAAAACATGGCTGGGCAAATTCGTAAGTTTATGGACGACAAGGATTGGTGGTTTTGTGGACAGTGAGGATGACCTTCGAAGGAGACAGCAGGATATAAATGAGTCACTGCATGGGCAGAAAAATGGCAGGTGGAGTTGAGCTCGAAAGAAAGTCAGTTGATGCATTAAGGAAGGTAAAGTACAGATGAAAATTATATAGTGAATGGAAGAATCATTAGGAGAGTTAGAATGGAGAGAGATCTGGGTTTCTGGATCCGCAGATCATGGAAGGCAGCAGCGTAGGTAGATAGGTAATTAAAGAAATGCGTTTCGCATGCTTGGCTTCATTGAAATTGCAGAAAATGTAAGGGCGGAAAGAGTATGCTTCAGCTTTACCAAACTCTATTTAAGGCCTTACTCAGCATATTGTTCACAGTTCTGTTCACCACACTACCAGAAGGATGTCAATGCCATAGAGAGTGTACAGAAAAGACTTACCATCATGTTGCCCGGTAAGGGGGACATTTTGGCTATGGCTGAAATGCAAGTTAAGAGACGCGGGAATAGTGCCAGAAGACTGAAGGATAGCAAATGTTCTCGCCTTGTTCAAAAGGTGAGTAGAGACAACTCTGATAATTATAGACCGGTGAACCTTACCTTGGTTATGAGTGAAGTGTTGGGACAGGTTATAAGCTACAGGATTTATGATCATCTGTAGAAGAATCCATTGATTATGGATAGTCAACATGGTTTTGCGCAGGGGACGCCCGTTCCGCACAATCGTTATTGAGTTCTATAAAATGGTGACCAACGAGTTGGATGAGGGTAAAAGAGATTATGCGGTGTAAATGGATTTCAGTAAGGCTTTTGATAAGGCTCCCCATGGTAGGTTATTCCACAAAGTAAGAAGGCATGGGATTCAGGATGATTTCGTGGTTTAGATCAGAGATTGGCTTGCTAAAAGAAGACAGAGGGAGGCGGTTGACGTGAAATGTGTATAGTGGGATTCATTTAGTAATGCTGTAATGCAAGGCTCTGTTTTAGGGCCACTGCTGTTTGTTACTTTTATACATAATATGGATGAGGGCGGACAAGCATATGATAGTCAATTTGCGGGTGACATTATGGTCGGTGGAGTTGTGGATAGTGGTCATGCATGTTACAAGGTACAGAGGGAGAAAGATAATCTGCAGAGCTGGGCTGCGGTGCCAAGTGAAGGTTGACGCGCAAAAGAATGAGGTGATTCACTTTGGAGGGGGCAACAGGAATAAAGATTACTCGGCGAATGGTAAGATTCTTGCTAGTGTAGATGAGCAGAGAGATCTCGATGTCCATGTACAGAGATCCGTGAAAATAGCTATCCAGGTTAAGACATTTCTTTATAAGGCATGCAGCTGTGTTATCTTTTATTGGCAGATGGATTGAG
>NW_025176579.1:0-2025 GCF_004010195.1 Chiloscyllium plagiosum | reverse complement strand
GCAAACGGTAATATCAGACAAGATGAGGTGCCCAGTGAAGAAATATGTGTTTCCTTCAGGAAAGTTAAAATA
The DNA here is from genome assembly GCF_004010195.1 of Chiloscyllium plagiosum. Classification (NCBI taxonomy): domain Eukaryota; kingdom Metazoa; phylum Chordata; class Chondrichthyes; order Orectolobiformes; family Hemiscylliidae; genus Chiloscyllium; species Chiloscyllium plagiosum. The sequence goes on along the minus strand of NW_025176579.1, from coordinate 1,953 downwards.
GAATAGTTCATGGAAAATTGTGGTGAACGTTCTGTCGATTTTTTTGATGAGATAAGAAGAAGTCTTGATGATGCTAATCCAAAACGATCAGATAAATGTAGATTTGCAAAACAAAAGACAAAAGTTCTGTGAGACCGCTGTGAATGAAACCTGGGGATGAAGGAATAGAAGGGATAGTAGCAATATTGATCATAAATTGGCTGCGTGAAAGGCTACTGATGAAGGGTGCCTGCCTGAAACTTCGATTTTCATGATCCTCGGATGCTGCGTGACCTGCTGTGCTTGCTGAGCACGACTCTAATGCTGACTCTGATCTGTAGCATTTGCAGTCCTCACTTTCGTCTGCGGGAAAGGGAACAGAGTCATCATTAACAATTGTGTTTTGAACTGGAAGAATTTTTCAAGCGAACTTTGATTGAGCATTGGTGTGTGGAAGTTCTGGTTAGATTATTTTAGACAAGCAGCATTCTCTGATTTATCAGACCGCCCAGCGAGCCCATGAGATTCTCTGATTGGTTGGAGGACCAGTGTCTCCAGCTTGGTCCTGTAGGACCGCCTCTTCTTCGCTGTTGAACATTATACGTCATCACTTGGGATGGATCCTGCAGGATGCATAGGGTTAACATGAACTGTGAGCATGCTCGCGGCGAGTGCTCAATGGAACGAAATGTTGTTGTCTCCAATCGACAATCGTTAATTAAGGCTAAAGGGTAGGGAAGCGCCAGATGCTATAGCCCAGTTAGAGGTTACAGGTTTGGTCATGAAATGATTCTGGAACCAAACATAGTTTATCTGGGATCGCCAATTTAGCCACAGAGAGCATGAGTCTTCTTCTCAGAAACAGGCCCCCGTCAGCGACCGCTATTCCTGTTTCAGTTTTATTTTTTTTAAATTTATCAGGTAACGGTGGGTTGATCTATCTTTAGTGTGAAGAGCTGAAAATAAGTGATATTGTTTGAAATGATTGCGGTAGTCCATGAGGATGTAATGTTGTTGGGAGACGCTTGGGAGTGTATTTGTGACTGGAATTGGTGGGAAAGTGTACCCCATGAACACCTCTATCACTGACCTTGCTGTAAATTTGTCAGAGACGGAAAGAATGGAGCAGGAAGTGGAGAGATAGGGCTCCTGAGCAGGATAGCGGGTCGCGGGAGTTTTGGAATTTGGGGCCATTCGTGGCCAATCCCTCAACAAAAACCCGACCCATTGTTTTTCTCACTGCTCCCCTTCCCAATACTTTCCTACCACTCCCTCCACCCAGCATTAGCAACATTTTAAAGACGTTTACTTATTTCATACATACTATCTCGCTTTTGTCAGAACATTCGGCAATTTGAGAACTGAATTGAAATTGAGATCTCGAACAGCCAGTGTCTGAATCTCAAAAGTTACTTTGCACCTCCTCGAATTGCTCAAGTTCGTATGCTAAAATTGCTCCCCGATTACTGTTTGATAAGTACTTACAGAATTATTTTTTAAATCTAGACAATATGTTACTGATATCCGTGTCAGTTAAAACAATTGGTTTTCATATCCCACCTTTAACAGAATGGAAATATGAAATATTAGAACTGGCCTGGCTTGTTGTGATGTTTGATCCTTCTCTATAATTCAGTATGATCTTATATGATCATTCCGCACAGTAACCTGCTCCTTCTTTGGGCCTACACCTTATGATCCCTCTTGCCTCAAAACTTTAGATATCTTCATCTTGTCAACATTCCACATTCTGGCTTCAATTACCTTCCGTGGCATCAAATTTCACTTAGTAAACAGTCTTTGATTAATGAATAAAATCGTCATCTCAGTCTTAAATGGACTACCCATATTCTTAGAAATGACGCCACCTCCCAACCCTCTATGTTTTGGACGCCCTGGTCATTGAAAGCATCCTTCCTGCATTTACCTTGTACGTACCTATTAGAATTTTACTCGTTTCGGTGACATCCTACT
>NW_025176578.1:0-2025 GCF_004010195.1 Chiloscyllium plagiosum | reverse complement strand
GGGAAGAAATGCTTAGGTTTATGTCAGATGAGACGAGGACCCCAGCGGCTGTGCAGCTAACAATTGTAGCAAATTGGGAATGATATCACACAAAAAGTCACTTCGACTTGCTGAGAGTAAAGCTCTGTGAAACCCGACAAAATTTTTAAAATGTGTCTAGATCTGCACCTTAAATCCTTCAGTTCCACGGGAGTCAGAACAGGTGCTTTCTAATGCCCGATGACGCGGTGTGTATTTTCTTTTTGTCCAGGAAAGACAGTGTAAATAATGTCCTTCCGTGCTTCATAAAAATTCAAAACTCTCTAAGTTTTGCGACGATTATACAGACAATGTACATGGTTGAGGGGAGTGGGCCGGCAGGAGTAGTATGTAAACTGATTGGCATCACAATAATAGTAATCGCATCCTTGATGCACAATGCTGCTTCACTGCGTTCGTGTATTTATCGTTGAAAAGGTGAAAACCATTGAATATCCAGTTCTCTGCCCTTGGCACGCTACAGCCGCATTTCCATGATGGCAGGTATATCGGACTTGTTTCTTACTGTCTGCTCTGTCATTTAATTTGCCCGGTCTAAAAGAAAGGAAGGAATTCGGGGATGGCTGCAAATGCCGGAGACCAGGATGTCCGTCGATTCCAGAGGGGGTTTCAGAGATACGAAGTCTTGTGAAGGCTGGGGGATAATACAGGAATATGACTGAAGAAAGTTACAATCAAAAGGAAGTTATAGGTTTGCATTGAACTGGAATTGAGCGGGACTAACCTGACTAATGTTTTGGCTACAACAGCCTTGTAGAAGGAAACCCGACACAGGAACTGACATAAAATATGCCTGGGAAAATTATCACATAATTTAGCTCTCTGTGCCTGTGCCTGTCTGCACCAGAAATCAAAACACGAACAGGCACAAGGCAGTCAGACACACGAGGCTAGTCGATGTTGACAATAATATGACATGCAATCTGAACTGTCTCCCCACATGGATTATGGTCAATGACGCAGATTCAGTTTACACCAATTCAAAACCTTCATGTTGTCATAGCAATTGAATTCAAATGCAACCTTTCAGGAAGTGAGAATGTATTCTGATCTGAGGTTCTACTGAGGAGACCTCTCGTCACGAATTGATATCTGGGAATTGATTTCTACAGAGACTCATTTCTGTTGCAACTGCTCCATTTCAGTATCACGTCAAGAAAGAGACACAGAATCCTTGTATATATTCAAAACTGAATAATCACCAGTGCATTATTATTCTGGAAATGATCCTCACAATGAAATCAATAGTATTTCAGGCTCCAGAAAAGGATATCATTTGTCCCATCATGTTTACACAGATCTTCAACTGAGCTGATTACCGATTTGCTGCTCCTGCCTCCCCATATCCTTACACATTATTTTTAATCACAATAATCATTTAAGCCCTTTTGAATTTCCATCAAACATGCATTTCTAACATCCAAACGGATCCCAACTGCACACCAAGTGATAATGATTTTACGTTTGCCATTGCTTTTTCTTTTGTATTTCAACTGAAATCTGTGCCCTCTCATTCTTGGTCCTTTAATGAGTGGGAACAGTTTGATGCTACCGAGTTTTCAGAAGGTTTTTAGCTCAAGTTGATGTTCCGGATGTAGGTTTGCTCGTTAATGTTTCGTTGGCCAGATTAATGTTAATTGATGTAAAAGGACTGTCACATCAAAGGAGACCATTATTTTATTTTGTTCTATCTTAGTGTCTTTGATGATCTTCAGGAACTCTAGGGTGAACTGGATGGTGTGGCGTGAGTCTTCTTCTAAGTGTTTTAGTCTTTGGTGTGTCTTCTTGGCCAATCTGTAAGTTGGTGTTCCAGGTAGAGAGACTGTGGGTCTGTTGGGGGCTCCTGTTTGGTGAATCTTGATAATCTGTAGAAGGATGGCGTGTCAGATCCGTCTGGTTTCATGGTTTAGAAGTCAGTCTTATTGAGTTCTCCAGATTTCTGAAGTTCTTTGGGTATGGCAGTGTATCAGTTCTCTAGTTATGGTG
>NW_025176577.1:0-2025 GCF_004010195.1 Chiloscyllium plagiosum | reverse complement strand
GTTTATATTGATAAGGTTGGGCCACCCCTACCCCAATCCATGTTTATATTGATAAGTATGGCCCAACCCTATCCTAATCCATGTTTATATTGATAAGGATGGCCTTCCCCAATCCTAATCCATGTTTATATTGATAAGTATGGCCCAACCCTATCCTAATCCATGTTTATATTGATAAGGATGGCCTTCCCCTATCCACATCCATGTTTATATTAATAAGTATGACCCAGCCCTATCCTAATCCATGTTTATATTCATAAGGATGGCCTACTCCTATCTAATCCATGTTTATATTGATAAGGATGGCCCACCCCAATCCTAATCCATGTTTGTATTGATATGGATAGCCTACCCCTATCCTAATCCATGTTTATATTGATAAGGACGGCCCACTCGTATCGTTAAACATATTTATATTTATAAGGATGGCCCACCCCTATCCTAATCCATGTTTCCATTGAAAAGGATGGCCCACCCCGATCCTAAACCATGTTTATATTGATAAGGATGGCCTACCCCTATGCTAAACCATATTTGTATTAATAAGGGTGGCTTACCTCTGTCCTAATCCATGTTTATATTGATAAGGATGGCCCAGTCCTATCCTAATCCTTGTTTGTATTGATAAGGATGGCCCACCACTATCCTAATCCATGTTTATATTGATAAGGACGGCCCACTCGTATCGTTAAACATGTTTATATTTATAAGGATGGCCCACCACTATCCTAATTCATGTTAATATTGATAAGGATGGCAAATCTCTATCCTAATCCATGTTTATATTCGTTCAGATGGCCCACGCCTAGCATTATACATGTTTATATTGATAAGGATGGGCCACCACTCTCCTAATCCATGTTTGTATTGATAAGGATGGCCCACCACTATCCTAACCCATGTTTATATTGATAAGGATGGTCCACCACTCTCCTAATCCATGTTTGTATTGATAAGGATGGCCCACCACTATCCTAATCCATGTTTATATTGATAAGGATGGCCCACCACTATCCTAATCCATGTTTGTATGGATAAGGATGGCCCACCACTCTCCTAATCCATATTTGTATTGATAAGAATGGCCCACCACTATCATAATCCATGTTTATATTTATAAGGATGGCCTTCCACTATCATATTCCATGTTAATATTGATAAGGATGGTCTACGACTATCCAATTTCATGTTTATGTTGATAATGATGGCCAGCCCATATCCTAATCCATGTGTATATTGATATGGATGGCCCACCCCTATCCTAATCAATGTTTATATAGATAATGATGGACCACCACTATCCTAATCCATGTTTATATAGATAAGGATGGACCACCACTATATTAATTCAAGTTTATATTGATAAGGATGGCCAACCCCTATGCTAAACCATATTTGTATTAATAAGGGTGGCTTACCACTATCCTAATCCATGTTAATATTGATAAGGATGACACACCACTATCCTAATCCATGTTTATATTGATAAGGATGGCCCACCACTATTCTAATCCATGTTAATATTGATAAGGATGGCCTACCCCTATCCTAATCCATATTTATATTGATACGGATGGCCCACCTCTATTGTTATACATGTTTATATTGATAAGGATGGACCACCACTATCCTAATCCATGTTTCTATTGATAAGGATGGCCCGCCTCGATCCTAATCCATGTTTATATCTATAATGATGGAGCACCACTATCCTAATTCAAGTTTATATTGAAAAGGATGGCCTATCCCGACCCTAATCCATGTTTATATTGATAAGGATGGCCTACCCCTATCATAATCCATGTTTATATTGATAAGGATGGCCAATCCCTAACCTAATCCAAGTTTATATTGATAAGAATAGCCTACCGCGATCCTAATACAAGTTTGTATTGATAAGGATGGCCCACCTCTCTCCAAATCCAGATTTGTATTGATAAGGATGGCCAACACCTAACCTAATACATGTTTTTATTGATAAGGATGGCTTATCACTATCCTAATCCATGTTTATATTGATAAGGA
>NW_025176576.1:0-2025 GCF_004010195.1 Chiloscyllium plagiosum | reverse complement strand
TCCGTAGTGGAGTGACAACTTGCGCCTCCCACAGGACAAGTCCCGCGCTCCAGCAGCTCCACTGCTGCATCATGTTCCAGGCAAGTTGTATTGTTCACTGCTTTCACTGAAACCCAGTGGAAATTGTTATTTCTTCGCTGTTGTGAAACAAAATGTTGTAGTGACTGTACGCGTCCTTGTTTGGTGTTCTGGCGAGTGGGAAAATAATTCCAAATAATTGCGAGGTCATATTGTCTTGGATTTCTCTCATTTCCCTTCAGTTCTGTCCTGGAGAGATAGGTTGGTGATACGCTGCAGCCCTCCCGCATTGTTGATCGGAGGGAAAGCTAATCTGACCGAGACTGATTGGTAATCTTCAATTTTCGTGGTTCATTCATATTCTGTTCTTCCTTTTCTCTCATTTCAGCACTTTCCGGGAAGTGGCTGTGCACTAAGGCTCCAGTATGTTTGGAAGAGCAGTTTGGAGTTGCTCTGTTGCCAGTTGTGGAGGTAGCTGATGCCTCATTGCCCTCGGAATGTCTCACAAATAGCATTCGTGATTCGGTGTATCTGAAAATGCGTTTGCATTTTTGTTTGTGTTCCGGGTTAAGTGCTGTCCGTCTTGCGATTCGCTCAATGCAGCACATGGTAACACAGTTTGTGAGGTAACTTCCAACAGCAAAATTCCGCAACTGAGGATCTGGGAATATTTCATGGAGTATGGTCAGTAGGGGCAAAAGTAAGGAAGCCCTTCGTTTCTGCAGTGTTTCACAACACTAAATTCAAGCGCGATTAGATTTTAGTTTTCTGAGGCATAATTTAAACATATTGGTTAAATTCGAATTGGTTTCAATACAGCAACCAACTCAGGTATCCATTTCATAACCAAACCTTACATCTTTTTATATTTTGCAGAACACACTGAGACTGCTAGCTGGTCATCACAGGTATTTGTCAGCTCTCAGTTCTGAAAAACATTCACTCTCTTTTTACGGTATAGTGCACGCCTTCAACTTAATAACACTGGTCTCATCACAAAATCCTCCACCTTCAAATGTTGGGGACAGGGGTTTGGTTACAAAGGTCTGAAAAATGGGGGAGTATCAGCCGCAGCCGTACCGCGTTGAAAAAAAAAAGATTTATGCCCCTTTCACATGGAATGAGCCGTTCATGTGGAAAGAGTTTCTTTAAGCTGCGTCCCAGAGCTGGACAGGAAGCTGCTGATTGAAGATGGAGTGGCTGCTTTCTGCTGGCAGTGGAGGTCTGGAGAGAATGGTCTTTGTCCCGTCTTCCTCTGTGTGGAACCCCATATCACAGAACCATGGATGGTTTGGGCTGCAATCCAACCTTGTCATGGATTGTCCGGTTTAAATAGAGGTGGGGGTCACTCTTATACTCTGATCTGAAACAGCCAAAGCTGCACACCTGGATAATGTTGAAGAACCAACATTTTAACTTGCAGTCTGGTGCTGACCATTTGAGCCACAGAGACTGACATCAACCAGGCGTGCCGATTCCCCTTACGCAGGTAGTTTAGGGGGGATCTGAAGGGCGGTGGAACAGCTGGATCTCTCACTGTTTATCAGAGTCTGCCACCAATTTTCCTGCTTTCATCACCGAGAGTGTCAGAGAGCTCGAGGGGTCTGCAAACACCCAGAGGGGAAGGCACCATCACAAACTGGAAGTTACCCAGGCCCTTCGAAGCCTGAAGTACATCACTTGTGGCTCTAGTACTGGGATAATTCAAACCCACGGTTTGACAGAAACTGAAACTTAAATACAGCGCTTCATGGCGCTCAGTCCAACTATTTGTCATTCAGACACACACGTACAGAATCTCTTCTATGTAACCACTTCGTCAAATCCTCCCTGTCAATCTGGCCAAATCTCCAACTTTGCATCTCATCATCCATTTCCCCCAGCTAATGTGAACATTTTGTTTTCATCTATCTTATCTACGTCAATCATAAGCCCATAAGCTCAGTCACATCTCCCTTCAACTCCAGTTGCTCTATTGTATCATATATCATTCAGTCCTGAAACTCT
>NW_025176575.1:193-2025 GCF_004010195.1 Chiloscyllium plagiosum | reverse complement strand
CGTTATAAATTGATGTACTGAAACAAACTGCAAGTGCATTAGAGCTTTTCTCATTCATTCACTGTCTCGTGCTTAACGCATTCATTCAATTAAACAAATTGTTTTCATTCATTCAAAAAATCAAACGTTATAAATTGATGCAATGCAACAAACTGCAAGTGCAGTATAGCTTCTCTCATTCATTTTATGTCTCAAGCTTAATACATTCCTTCAACCGAACAAACTGTATTCATTCATTCAATGAAACAAACGTTATACATTGATTCAATTAAATAAACTGCACGAATTAATTCAATTACAACACAGTTTCTCATTTATTCAATACCTCAACCTTTACTCATTCATTGAAAGATAGTAAATGTATTCATTCGTTTGTGGATTCAAAATTCAATCGTTCATTAAATGAACCAACCTTTATTCATTGATCCAAGGAAACAAGCTGTTCGTGTTAATTCAATGAGCAGAGCTTCACTCTTCATTCAATGCCTCAAGCTTAACTCAATCATTAAAAGAAACAAACTGGATTCGTTCATTCCCTGAAAGAAACTTAATTCACTCATTCAATGTATCAGACGTTATTTATTGATTCAATGAAACAAACTGCACCAGATGATTCAATGATTAGAGCTTCACTCATTCATTCAATGTCTCCAGCTAAACGCATTCATTCAACAAACAAACTGTTTTTATTTATTCAGTGAATCAACCGTTATAAATTGATGTAATGAAACAAACTGCAAGTGCATTAGAGCTTTGCTCATTCATTCAATGTCTCGTGCTTAACGCATTCATTCAATTAAACAAACTGTTTTCATTCTTTCAAAAAATCAAACGTTATAAATTGATGCAATGCAACAAACTGGAAGTGCAGTAGAGCTTCTCCCATTCACTTAATGTCTCAAGCTTAATACATTCCTTCACCCGAACAAACTATTCATTCATTCAATGCCTCAAGCTTAACTCATTCATTGAAAGAAACAAACTGTATTCGTTCATTCGCTGAAAGAAACTTCAATCATTCATTCAATGTATCAGTCGTTATTCACTGATTCAATGAAACAAACTGCACCAGATGATTCAATGATTAGAGCTTCTCTTATTCATTCAATGTCTCGAGCTTAACACATTCATTGAACCAAACAAACTGTTTTAATTCATTCAGTAAATCAACCGTTATAAATTGATGTAATGAAACAATCTGCAAGCGCATTAGACCTTTTCTCATTCATTCAATGTCTCGTGCTTAACGCATTCATTCAATTAAACAAACGATATTCATTGTTTCAATGATTTGCGCTTCTCTCATTCATTCAATGCCTCAAGCTTAACTCATTCATTGAAAGAAACAAACTGTATTCGTTCATTCCCTGAAAGGATTTTCAATCATTCATTCAATGCATCAGACGTTATTTATTGATTCAATGAAACAAACTGCACCAGATGATTCAATGATTAGAGCTTCTCTCATTCATTCAATGTCTCGAGCTGAATGCATTCATTCAACCAAACAAACTGCTTTTATTCATTCAGTAAATCAACCGTTATAAATTGATCTAACGAAGCAAACTGCAAGTGCATTAGAGCTTTTCTCATTCATTCAATGTCTCGTGCTTAACGCATTCATTCAATTAAACAAACTGTTTTCATGCATTCAAAAAATCAAACGTTATAAATTGATGCAATGCAACAAACTGCAAGTGCAGTAGAGCTTCTCCCTATCATTTAATGTCTCAAGCTTAATACATTCCTTCACCCGAACAAACCTATTCATTATTTCAATGCCTCAAGCTTAACTCATTCATTGAAAGAAACAAACTGTATTCGTTCATTCG
>NW_025176575.1:0-172 GCF_004010195.1 Chiloscyllium plagiosum | reverse complement strand
TATTCATTCTTTCAATGCCTCAAGCTTAACTCATTCATTGAAAGAAACAATCTGTATTCGGTCATTCGCTGAAAGAAACTTCAATCATTCATTCATTGTATCAGTCGCTATTCATTGATTCAATGAAACAACTGCTCCTGATGATTCAATGATTAGAGCTTCTGTCATTCAT
>NW_025176574.1:0-2025 GCF_004010195.1 Chiloscyllium plagiosum | reverse complement strand
GTTGGTCGGAAGATTCCAAAGACAGAGTACCATGAAAATCGAGAGAAAGTAGAAGAAACGTGTGACAAAGTGGAGTCTTATACACGCCACAAACAAAGTTTAGTATCATATTATTTCCATGACAAAAAGGATGGCTCCCTTTACGATTGCTAACAATGAAAGAGATGATTTCCCAGGAAAGAAAAATAATAACTGAAACTTATAGCCGAATCGAAAATTTAGAAAAGACTTGGATCGTTCCAATGGACGACGTTAATGTTTATGGTTCTCTAACATTTGTTTACAATGGGGCTGGGTTTGGGAATTAGGGGAGCTGCGGAGTGGAAGTCAGATTACCCATGATTACTCTCATCCTTCATCTGTCTTCGTCATTTTATACGTTTTATTTCGCATTTTCCTTCCTATGAGTGCCCTTGTAAACTATACCCGCTGATGACTTATTTCCCTGGTTGTTCTTCATCACGACCCGAAAGAAATCAACATTAGTTTCTCCTGAATCTCGGTAATCTCTGATCACATGTCACCAGCACCTCGATATTTTCCACGTCGGTCTGCCTTCTTGAAATATTAATTGATCCGTCACTGTGTTACTGTTGCACAAATCAATAACAAATCAAACAGCACCAATAGCATCTAGAATGTAAACGCAGATAACTGCAACCGCTCCCCAGACTACCGCAAACTGTGCGATCTCAGAAGCACACCTTGTACAGCCAGAAAACTCAAAACAATAGAAACACTCTTTTGGGCTGCGGACCTGGTTGTATTTCTCAATCAGCAATCGAATTTAACATTGATAATATCAATAGTTCCCGCACACAAGGAACTAACTAATGTTGCAGACGGAGTATAAAGTGCAGACTGTAGATACTGGAGATCAGAGTCAAGAGTGTGGTGCTGGAAAACACAGTAGATCAGGCAGCATCTGAGGAGTAGCAAAATCGACGTTTTGGCCGAATATCTGATGAAGTATTCATGTCAGAACATCCATTCTCCTGCATCTTGGATGCTGCCTAACCTGCTGTACTTTTGCAGCAACACATTCTCCTTGCTGCAGAACTGTCACACATTGCGAGATTCAAGCCACGGAATCAGCGGCACTCAGTGTCATGAGTCAACCTACTGCGGACACCTGGCAGTGGTGTTTCATGTCAACTTGATCTTCAAGAATGCGTATCATGAGTTGTCTGTCCTGTATAATGTTTCCTGCAGTCACGACATGCAATAATTTTTTTATAAATTTGTCTTGCCTATGATAGGTATTTGGTCGATTTTTTGGTGAGTTGTTGTCAAGTATGTTTTTCGGTTTATGCTGTCTCATAACTCCGAGTGGTCAGAGGAGTTTGGCTGTACGTGCCGAGACATACTTTTGCCTATAATATCGAGAGCTTGGTTTGTTGGGTAATGGCATGTCCCCCTGGCGTTGGTTTTGACAAAGAATCTGCGGAAATATCTATTGTTGCAAAATATTTCTGGAAGATCCACTAAACAACACAACCAGCTGTCCCGAGTAGCAATGCACAGCGATGACGAGGACAACAAATTCGACTGTGACAACACAAATACATTGGGGCCAGCTAAACAGAGTGAAGCCAGAGAATATCGAGAATGACAAGACTCATCCAATGACTCAAATAAAAAACAAGTTGATTTGGACTCAACATACTGGGACATGCAAAGTACCGACAAAAAACAGCAACTGAAAGCAGTGGGAAATAAATCAAATCAATTCGAAACGCTGCAGGACAGCAGAGCTTCACATGAGTTTCATCTGCCTTGAAGATATCACCGAGAAAGGGGAGGAAACGGCTGCAAACCAACTTCGCAAAACCACCGAATTTCCCCACACCATCTGCATCCTTCACCAGAACAACAGATCTTTACACAAACCTTGAAACCCTGAAACAGTCAGAGCCGCCCCAGCGGGAAAATGAACACTGGCATCTCACGTGACAACTGAGGTTACCAAACGAAATGCTGCAGATAGCAGCACTTCAGACGAATTTCATTTGCCTTGAAGATATC
>NW_025176573.1:0-2024 GCF_004010195.1 Chiloscyllium plagiosum | reverse complement strand
AGATCCACAGGGACAATAACTTTGCCCCCGACACAGAATATGTGGTCTCAGACTCGGACTCCGAATACTACCCCACTGATTCCGACCCTCCCCCTGGCTCTGGCTACATTCCCCCCTTCGCCTCTACCCCTAACTCAACGCTTCCCTGACAAAAACAAAAAAAGGGGAATTGTAGGAGAAAAGCTAAACCACTCTGCCTGCCCACTGCATGTTCAAATAAACCATGCCTGTTCTTAGCAAAACAGAGCATACTGGGACTGCAGGTCCATTCTGAAGGTTACTGCACAGGTAGATAGAGTGGTCAAGAAGGCATATGGTATGCTTGCCTTCATTGGATGCGGTATTGAGTGTGAGAGCTGGTAAGTCATGTTAACATTGCACAAGACATTCGTTCGGCTGCATTTGGAATACTGTGTACAATTCTGGTCAGCACATTACCAAAAGGATGAGGATACTTTGGAGAGGGTGCAGAGAAGGTTTATGAGGATGTTGCCTGGTATGGATGATGCTAGCTCTGAAGAGAGGTTGAGTAGGTTAGTTTTACTTTCATTAGGAAAAAGGAGATTATGGAGGGACGTGATTGAGGTTTACAAAATCATGAAGGGTATGGACAGGGTGGATAGAAACAAGCTTATTCCCAGGATGAAGGATTCAATCGCAAGAGTTCATGTTTTCAAGCTGAGTGGTGGAAAGTTTAAGGGGGATAACACGCGGCAAGTGCTTCACACAGAGAGGGTGGTAGGCATTTGGGTAGATTAATTTAAGATGCGTCTGGACAAATGCTTGAATGAGTGGGGAGCAGAGGGGTACAGATGCTTAGGAATTGATCGACAGGTTTAGAGAGTACATTTGGATTGGCTCAGGCTTGGAGGGCTGAAGGGCCTGTTCCTGGGTTGTAAATTTTCTTTCTTTGTTCTAACATCCCTCAACTTCATGACAACCAGCTCAGGAACCTAAACAGCTTCCAGACTGAAGGAATACACTCCTCAGATGATCTGATAACAGACTTCCTACCTCACAATAGCATCACCGCTCCTGCAGCCCCGAGGGCATTCACAGTGCCCTCAGGTACTGAAGCCCCACAAAGCCTCCCTAGACTGAGTGGCACCCAGATACCTGACAAGAATACGCACCCCCCTGCAGGCCCATTGGAACCAGGATACTGGACATTAGCACCTGCTCTCGCAGAGGGACGGAACCTTCTGTTACAGTTATTACCTGATTGCTGTGACCGGCCAGCCGATTGTTTTCCATTGAATGTAATTTAATTCGTCTTGTCTTGTAATTAACACTACACTACTGTAACACCACTGTAACACTATAAAACTGTCTGTATCTACAGCTTGGGGAAAAGAATCCATGACTTAACTGGGCAAAGTGTCCGTTTTCTATGAGTATTGTCAATTTCTCTTTCCCACCATGTAGTGAGAAATAAACTAGTGTTCGTCAATTTCACAAGATCGGTGTGTGGCCTCTATTTGTAATTGGACGATTCTCCGACAGTGTCCTATATTGCAACAAGTGGCTCAGAGTCAAAATGTCATTTGCAGAGGCTGTGATTTTACATTTTCTTTCTCCCTCTCTGTCCCGCTGTGTCCATTTCCTTCTGTCTGACCTCCCTCAGTCTTGGGTCTTCGTCCATTTCTCTCTCTCCATCGTCTGGCTCTTTCTTCCTCACTCCACTCCCCTCTCTCTGTCTCTCTCTCTCTCACACACACACGCACACCTACTCACTTTCTGCTTCTCCATCACAATTCTTCTGTCTGTCATCTTCCCCCGCCTCCCCATCAAACTGTCTAGAACGTCCCATCATGTTAATCCATCAATGTTGTAATGTTTCGAGTCAGGTTTACAAAATGCAACGAACTCCAACATTTCAGAGACAGAGGTTTCAATCACAGAAACATTTTTTTAATATTCTTTTGTGGGGCTTGGGCGCCACTGGCTGGCTAACATTGACAGCCCATTCTTGTTTGCCCTTGAGAAGGTGATGGTGAGCTCCATCTTGAATCACTGCAGTCCCC
>NW_025176572.1:0-2024 GCF_004010195.1 Chiloscyllium plagiosum | reverse complement strand
CATCCATTGATTCTCCATATGTATCAATCAGTCAGTTTCTCAAATATGATTCTCATTTCATATTGACCCATTACATAAGAACTAGGAGCGTCAATAAGATCACGGCCTCAGCTCCACTTACTCGCCCACTCACCATAAACTTTTGTTCCTTTACTGCTCAAACAATTATCTATCTGAGCTTCAAAAGCATTCAATGATAAAGCCCCAACTATTTTACTGGGCAGGGAATGCCACAGATTTACAACCTTCTTGGGCAAGAAGTTCCTTCTCAGTTCAATGCTAAATCTGCTCCACCTAATTTTGAGATGCTGTACTCTTGTCCTAGTTTCACCTGCTACTGGAATCATCCTCTGTATTTCCATCTTATCGATTCCTTTCCCAATTATATCTGTTTATATCCGATCCTCCCTGATTCTTTCAAATTCCAATCAATATATAATTCCTTCTACTCCGTCTCTCCTCATACACCAAACGCCTCAACTCCGGAACCAACCTAGCGAACCTCCTCTGCATCCACTGTAGTGCCAGGATATACTTTCTCAAGTAGGGAGACCAAAACTGCACACAGTATTGCAGATGTGACCTCCCCAGCACTCTGTACAGCAGCAACATAATCTCCCTGTGTTTAAACTCAATCCATTTCTCAAAGAAGTACAACATTCCAAACGACGTGATAATAAACTGCTGCACCTGCAGAGCAACTTCTGTGATTCATGCACAAGGACACTCAGGTCCCTCTGCACAGACGCTGTCTTTTTTTTACTGTTATTCTGACCAAAATGGATGACTTCACATTTATTATAATTGTACTCCATCTGCCAGACCTTTGCCCAATCACTTAAACTATTTATGTTGTTTTGTAAAGTTTATCAGTCCTCTGCACATTTACTCTGCCACTCATTTCCATATCATCTGCAATCTTTGAGACATTACACGTGGTCCCCAGCTCTATATCGTCGATGTGAGCTGTGAATAATTGCGGTCCCAGCACTGATCCAGAGGCACACCAGTAGTCATTCATCAGCAACCAGAAACTCATTCATTTAATTCCACTCTATGTTGCCTGTTAGTTAACCAATCCTCTACCAATGTGAATACATTACCCATAACGCCACGCATCTTTCCCTTATGCAACAGTTTTTTTTTTCTTTGGCGGCACTGTGTCGAATGCCTTTTGTAAATGTCGGTACACCACATGTTCTGGGCTCCCCCTGGTCATAATGTCTTCATAGATTTCCAAAACATTTGTTAATCATGACCTGCCTTTCATGAACTGATGCTGTGTCTGTCCAACGGAACAATTTCTATCTCGATGCATTGCTATTTTTTCCTTGATTACAGATTAAAGTATTTTCCCCACTACACATGTTAGGCTAACCGGTCTATAACTCCCCACTTTTTTTCCACACTTTTTAAACAATGGCGTCTGATTTCCTGTCTTCTAATCAGCTGGAACTGCACTAGAGTCCAGTGAATTTAGAAAAATTCCACAAATGCATTTGTTATTTCTTCCACCACCTCTGCTAGTACCCTTGGATGCATTCCATCAGGGCGGGGAGACTTATCTACATTTAGATCCATTGGCTTGCCCAACACGATCTCTCTTCTGGGAATGGCAGTTTCCACGTCCTCAAATATCTTCTGCTCTTTGACAATTCTGGCACGTTATTGGTGTCCTTCACTGTCAAAACCGAATAAATATCTGATCAATTCCTCGGCCATTTCCTCACTGAATCCCCCTTCTCACCCTCTAAAGGGCCAATGGTTAACCTAACCATTCTTTTCATTTCATATATTTTTAGAATCTTTTGCTGTCTGTGTTTTTTTATATTCTGAGGTAGTTTACTCTCATAATCTATCTACCTGATGTTTCAAGATAGTTTTTTTGTTGCTTTCTTTTAACATTTATAGTTTTCCCAATCTTCTAGTTTCCCATTGGTCTTTGCCATTATTTATGCCATTTATTTTATTTTGATAGCTCCCTTATTTCATGAGACATTGTGGTGAAAGGGTTAAAATTGTGT
>NW_025176571.1:0-2024 GCF_004010195.1 Chiloscyllium plagiosum | reverse complement strand
TGCCACATTAATCTTTTTGGAGTCACATGTTAGATTCCCAGACCCTTCCCTAATCGCCGTAATGGCTAGTAGAGCACTCCATTCCTGGTGAAATATGCCAAGTATTTGCATGGCCTGTCATTGTGCTCATATAATCTTTGCTTTGCAAAAGTAAGCTCCTTCTTTGCTGTCTGCATGAGCGTGGAATTCAATGCAGACCGCAGCGCCATAATCCTCTGTAGTTTGACCAATGAGGGCCTGTCAAAGTAAGCCTTATCGGCTGCCTTCAACCATGCTTCAAGGAGATGTTGCTGCTCACCCTTCGGACGCTTCCTACTGGCAGAGTAGGAAATCACTAACTCCCTGGCATAGGCCCAGGCAGTTTCCCAAAGGATAGATGGGCTACTAACCAAGCCTGAGTTAATGTCTAGGAACTCCCGAAATTCCCTAGAGAAATACTCCACAAACTCATTATTTTTAAGGATAAAGGGATCCATTCGCTAGTGCCTCGAACCCATTGTAACATCCTTAATCTTAACCAACAGGTACACTGGAGCGTGATCAGAGATGGTAATATTATGAATTGTACAAGATGCCACCAAGTCCAGGGTTGCCACAGGGGTCAGAAAAAAATCAATCCTAGTGTGACATCTGTGCAGATTGGAAAAAAAGGAAAATCCCTGCCTGTAGGATGGAGATGCCTCCAGACGTCCACCAACCCTAACTCCACACATAGATTCACTAATTGTTTAGTTTGTACAGAGGATAATGAGGGACCTTTGGGCAACCTATCTACTGTGGGATCCATGAGACAGTTAAAATCTCCCTTTATAATGATATGCTGGACTCAAGACTGATCAGTTTGGAAAATGCATCTACCAAAGACTTAAGGGGATGAGCTGGAGGGCAATAAACATTTAAAACACCATATTATTCTCCATTTATCAGGGCTTTAAGAATTACAAACCACCCATGCGTGTCTTTCACACACTCTAGTAACTTAAATGGGAGATTCCTCCTCATCAATATAGCCACTTCTGGTATTAAATGATGAAAAGTAAACCCGATCAAAACCATTCTGCTGTTGTTTCGAATGCGCCCTATCATCCAAGTGTATCTCCTGTAACAAAGCAATATCCACCTTCTCCTTTCGAAGACTCAAAAGTACCATTTTCCTCTTAATTGGTGAGTGACTCCCCTTGATATTCCAGGTACACCACTTAATCAAGTCATTAGCCGTAACCTTCTGCAGTAACACTTAAATTTCAGAGAGGAAGAATTCGAACCACAAATTGCTGAGCCTTAGTGTCATATGATCCATCGAACATAGAAACTACATAAACTAAAACCACTTTAACAAACCTACAAATCTATCAAAGATTAAAAATAATAAAAACCAAAAAAAAAACAACATATAAAGTGCTAACGACGCTGAATTGGGGAACTCACCCCCGCCCAAAGGAGGCAACTATCCATCCCAAATTGCCCATAAGTACACATCGAGCCATCCCAAACATTTTCCCTCTTCCAAGCTAGAGCTGCACCACATGTACAAGCAGAAAAGAAAGTAAATACACCATGTAATAGCAATATGAATAAAGAGTTTTTTAACGAAAAAGGGGTAAATACCCCACCCATCCTCTAGTATAACTTAACTTAGAAATTGAAAGTACACATCTCAACCACTGCCAAACATAGTTTAAACCAAATTATTACCAATAGAAAAAAAAAGAAAAAGAAACCTCCAACCGAACTTCCTCTGTTTTTTTTTAAAAGACAAAGCTATACCCAAACAACATTACTATTTGTACGTACTAAATTGTTCGGATTAGCTTAATTTGCCACAGAATCTACTGCTTTCTCCGATGTGTCAAAGAGATGTATGGATCCATCTAAGGTGAATCAATGTACTGCCGGATACCTCAGAGAGTACTGAATCCCAAGCTCCCTCAGTCTTCTCTTGACAACGCCATAGGATTTTCTTTTTTGGATCACCGGCGCTAAGAAATCCTGAAAGAGAATGATCTTAGAGCCCTCATAAATTA
>NW_025176570.1:0-2024 GCF_004010195.1 Chiloscyllium plagiosum | reverse complement strand
TTTTCATATGCATAGAAGTGCACTCGGACCAAGCGGGGGCGCTGCATCGGCCCTGCCCTGTGCACTGTCACCCAATAATCCCTTTCAATCTGAAGCCTGCTGGACTCGACGTGAAGTCCCAAAAAGATTGACACCCAGCTTTCAATGAAACTGACTGGCTGCTCACCTTCCTCACCTTCAGGGGGCCTGACAATTCGGAGATTTATCCTCCGAACTCGATTTTCGACGTCATTGATATGGTCTCGGAAGGCCCAGACTTCTTGCTCCAGCACCTGGAACCGACTGGATGAGGACTCCATCGCAACTTTCGAGGCCTTAGTTGGAACCTCCACCTCCTGCAGCCTCTCCCCGAGCCACTGGATATCCAGCTCATGCTTCGCAAGATTGGATGCAATGGGTTGGACCTGGGCAGGAACCTCCCCAAGGATTTCTTCAATCGCAACGCCAACTTTCAAAGTAACTCTCTCCATCGTCGCAGCCAATTCCTGTGAGTCCGTTAGGTCACCGGGGGGTTCAGGAGAGGCTGCTGCAATTGCAGCAGTCTCTGGAATGCCTGGTGCTGCAGGGAAGGGTCTTCCCTAATGCTGTTTGCTTGCTCTTTTTCCCTTTCGTATCCTTTCATATGTGTTCTGTAAGATTTTAAACTAACAATTCCACCAAATAAATCGGCCAGGGATGGCAAAAAAACACCACTTTGCCTTGGCTGTTAGGCAGAGCTGTCCACAGCAGTTCGGCAGAATCGCCGCCATTTGCGAGTCCCATTAATTCCTCTTTAATGTCCCATTATTCATGACCCTCAGCTCTTTGTCAGGTCAAAAATCTTATCTACCTCTTCTTTATATATTTCAGTGATGCTGCTCCCCTAACTCTGTTGCCCAGATAATTCCTGATATTGATTTCCCTCTGTGAGAGGAAATCTCTCCTGACGCAAGACGCCATCACCGATTGATTGAAACAAGAGGCAAACACAGGGGCTCAGGGAAGAGTGAATGATCTTGATATCAAGGCAGTGTTTGACTGAGGATGTCATCGGGACCACCTAATTATTTTAGCTTAATTGGGATCAGGCCTAACCTTCCCACTGGTTGGGGTCTTTCAGAGGACAAAGGAAGATGTTTGTGATTGGTAGCCAGATACTGCACATTTCCACAGTTAAAAGAGGAGCTCATTTAGCACCTCAAGCTTGTTGCCCACCGATATCTAGAATTCGTTCATCACATCGAAATTACTGAACAAAAAGAGCGATAGCGCATTCAATCCTTCTGCATGTTGCACAGTAAGAGGAGGGGTCTGGTCAGCACATTAAGCTGTTAAGCAGGAAGAGGGAGAGAGCTCAATTAGACGCTTGAACCTGCTCCATGGACCAGGTGAAGGCCGTTCAACCCATTGAAACACATCCAGGACTAGGAGGCTGTCATTGATGCTCCAATATAACAAACCAATGGAGCAGATACTGTACTCAGAGATGGCTTCACGATGTTGCTCGTGGCTCCTTTGCCTGTGGTGCACATGATACTTCAACGTGGTTTGCTGGCACTGAGGAAGGAAGCGAAAAGTTTTGTGTCCAGTCTCAAGGAGGCATCTTCAATCTCCGAGAAGACATATCCATGTTCTCCATGGACGTCAGAAGTTGGTGGGAATAGTTTACTGTTTCCGAATGAAGGTATTGTGGCTGGTGTCGGGATTATGGCTAACGTGACGTTCAGTGCAGAATCACGTACCAACTGCACTGTATCAATGTGGGGAGAGTTTATTCGAAGACTGAATTACCTGAGTAATAAAGAAGACATCGACTTTATCACCGTATCAGTGCCTGTTTAGTACATCTTGAGTGACTGTCCCTCCCCCTCCAGTTTCAATGCAATCAACTCTCATTCTCTCGAAGCACTCGAGATTAATCTCCCCTCACTCCTCAGGGTACCACCTTCCCAGGGATTAGTCTGGTGAAACTCCATTGCACGCTCTCTGTGGCAAGGTGATCATTCCTTATAAAGGAGAGAAAATCGGCCCGCAATGTCCCATAG
>NW_025176569.1:0-2024 GCF_004010195.1 Chiloscyllium plagiosum | reverse complement strand
TGATTTTGCTGTATCCAAAAATAGATATAAAAGTTGAAGAAGCCCTTGAGGAGTGGGATCGAGTTAGTCAGCTAGGTGTTTCATGAACATAGAATAAAGTTCAAACGTTCGTTAGTGCAGTATAAGAACATATGTAAATATCAGATGTGGAGGACTAATGCTATTGTGCATGATGTAGACTTGTAGAATACTGCGATGATAAAAGTAAAATTTTATCGACTTAATCCTTCCAAGGCCAGACGGGTCCAGAAGGAGTTGGAGGCCATGGTCGACGAGGTGATCATGGAAACAAGCTGGAGCGATTTGAGGTCGCTGATCGTCTTAGTTCTGAAAATAGACAGTACTCAATGTTTCTGCGTGGATTATTGGAATCAACGCTGATTCAATACCAACGCGTGGATCAATGCAGTTACAAAAACGGACTCCTATCTAATTCCGAGATTGGAGGACTGTACCAACAAAGTCGCACAAGCCAGTTACATCACCAAGTTGGAAGTGATGCCTTCGTACTGGCGGTATCTTGAGCAGAGGCAGCTAAAGAAATTTCTGGGTTTTTAACCCTGAATTGGCTATATCTGTTTAAATTGATGCCCTTAGGAATGACGACTCCACCCGGCACATTCCAAAGTTTCATTAACTGAGTTATGGCAGGGTTTAAAACTGTGCAGTCTATTGGGATGATGTCGTGATCTTTGCTAAGTCCTGGAAAGATCACATTGTACAGTTGGCAGAGATCGTTGAACGACTGTGAGAAGCAAAACTGATGAAAAAAACGTAAACAAAACTGTGTTCTTGGAAGCAAAGATGACATTCTTGGGCTATAACATTGGTGAAGGAAGGCAGGACCCACAGAACGCAAAGACGAAGGCCATCGAGGAATTTCCACGACCAACCTCGATGAAAAGATACTTCAATTCTTCAGACTCTTATTTCGATTGGATGTGTGCTCTAAATTTCGGCAGCACAGCGGCACCGTTAAAAAACTGGACAACAAGAACATGAAGTCTGCCCATGAAGCCAGTCGGCCTTTGACCATTTAAAGACGATACTAACCACCTCAGTAGGTTTAGCTACACCAAACATTTCAACAACTTTTAATGTTGCCATTGATGCTAGTGATATCAAAGTTGAAACTTGACTGATACAGAAAGATGAGGATATGATATGATTGAAATGTGGTTACTTTTCGAAGGAGCTCAACATCCACCAGAAGACATACTCCACGATCAAAAAGATGAATTGTGTTTGGTACTGACCTGACAACATTTCAATGTCAATATCATGGACAATGTGCCGCAGACAGTTGTGCGCACAGATCACAATCCTTTTACATTCTTAGAACGCTTCGAAAACAAGGGTTGGAGACTATTTCGTTGCAGTCTTATGTTACAGATTTTGAATGTAAAAATCAATATGCTGCGTGTCATTAGTATGTAATTGCAAATGTGTTATCGCGGATTTAACTGGTGAAGTTTCGATGGGACTTGTATTTTTCCAATGTTTTTATAACATATAAAGCATATAAAACACACACACACACACGCACACACACACACAGGAACAGATTAAGGTGGGCGTATATTAAAGTGATCTGCATGATATGGTAACGTGTTTGAAGAACAGAGAAAATGAAGCCACCTTTTCATTCTGGTGGTTCATGTTTACTTAAGTGGTGATATGTTTTCCAAATGTCAGGGAAACTGAGCTTTTAAGAGGGTTTCAAAGCGAGCAATGACTGAGAGACGAAAACACTGTACTGGAAATTTTATATTGTAACGTCTTGTCAAACAGTTAGCAGTACCTGTGTTCCCATGAGACAAAAACACGTTCATATTATTCTGATCATTTCAAATTATGCCCCAAGATAAAAAAAATCCAATCCTGTTTGAATTTAGAAATTTGACAATATTAAAACCAATGAAACAATCTGTTGCTTGGGTATTAATATCAGACATTTGAACAGTTACCCAGAGCGGAAAAGAGAAATTATAAACACCAAACACCAGCGAGAGATTGCACGATGA
>NW_025176568.1:0-2024 GCF_004010195.1 Chiloscyllium plagiosum | reverse complement strand
CTCAGAACTGACGATAGCTTGGAAAATGTTGGTATATCTGCAGAAGATATAGTGGCGGTTGGGGGAGGATAAGGAGTAAACGAAAATTAGGGATAGAGTTCAAATAGTGGGAAAAACAGATGGACAAAGGAGTGTATGGTGATCTGGCTAGCAGGATGAATAGTTGATAATGGAGACTGCTAGTAGCGAACCATATGTGGTGTGTTATGGAAGGTTATGTGGCAACAAGGTCTGGCGTGTGGGATAGGGGAATAGGACATGGGAGAGTTCAGGCCCTAAAAAAATTGAAATTGATACGTGGTCTGGAGGGCTGCAGACTCCCCAAATAGAAACTGAGGTGATGTTCTTCCAGCATGCCTTGAGATTCGCTGGAACTCTTCTTGAAGACAGAACTTGGATGTTCTGCAGTGTGTTCACCCAGTTCAAACTTCGTTTCCCAAGATAGTGGCAGCCAAATTGTGAGCAATGATTGTTGTAGAGTGGATTGCGTGAAGTGCAGTTCATGTGTTGATTCACCTGGAAGGTGTGTTTGGGCCATTGGAATCAGAGCAGGGAAGACGTCAATGGACAGTTGAGGAGAGAAAAGAAGCAAAAAATGATATTATTAGAAAAATCATGAGGACAAGAAAGCTAACAAAAAAAGCACTTCACCGGAATGCTCGTCGCTTTTGTAACATGGTTGAAGAGTTAATGGCGCAAATAAACATAAATGAAAATGATTTAATAGCCATTAGAGAGACACGATTACAGGAAGGTCACGACTGTGAGTTAAATATCCAGGAGTACGAGGCTATTTGGAAGGTCAGACAGCAGTGTAAAGAAGGTGGTGTCTCTTTGTTATTCATGGCCGACATCAGGGCAGTGTGGAGAGATAATGTATGTTCTATGTAAAATGAGTTTGAATTAATTTGCGTGGAAAGTAGAAATTCTAAGAAGAACAAGTCACTGATAGGTGCAGTCTATAGGCCAGCAAATAATAACATCACACTGGTAAATGCAATAAACAAACAAATAAGCAATGCCTGTAAAAGTGGGTCAGCTTTTATCATTAGGGATTTTAATCTATATGTAGCTTGGTCAAACCAGCTCAGACACAGTACCTTTGAGGAGGAGTTCGTTGAGAGTACCCGTCTTCTTGAACAATATGCAATGGAACCGACGAGGGAGTAAGCAATCCTCGATCTGGTACTGTGTAAAGGAACATGAATAATTAATGATCTCATAGTTAGGGATCCGCTTGGAACGAGTGATCACAGTATGGCAGAATTTAGAATTCAGATGGGGATTGTGAGGAGAAGATCCAATACCAGGATCCTGTGCATGTATAGGGGACACAAATGTAGAACGAGAGTGCACCTGGCTAAAGTAGACTGGAAGCAAAGGTTATATGGTGGGACAGATAACGAACAGTGGAGGACTTCCAAAAAATGATGTTTTTGTAGAAGTGCTCATCAAAAGTATATCCAAGTGAAAAGGAAGGACTGTAAGAAAAGGGGTAATCTGCCCTGCGAGTCTTAGGAAATAAGGGAGGCTATCAAAGTGAAAGAGAAGGCATACCAAACGGCCAAGAACAACATGAAACTGGAAGATTGGGAAAACTTTAAAGATAAACATGAGGGGAAAAACAAACTAGTACAGAATACAAAGACGGATAGCAAAAGTTTCTATAACAATATAAAACGAGAAAACAGTGGCTAAAGTAAAGATTGGTCATTTCGAGGATGAGAATGGACATTTACTTATGCGACGTGATGAAATGGTCGAGGCATTGAACAGGTATTTTATGTCAGTCATCACAGTGGAGGATGCTAATACCATGCCAGTAAGTGGCAAAGAGAGAAATGCAGATGAGGACCTGGAAACAAACATTATTACGGAAGAGGTAATGTTCGGTAAGCTAATGGAGCTGAGGATGGACAAGTCTCCTGGCAGTGAGGGAATGCATCTCAGGGTATGACAGGAGATGGCGGGAGAAACAGCAAGTGCTCTCTTGGCAATTTTCAAATTCACTAGACTGCGTGGCA
>NW_025176567.1:0-2024 GCF_004010195.1 Chiloscyllium plagiosum | reverse complement strand
TACACTGACTCATACAAAAAGACACTCACAGTGCCCTGTGGTAACTGATGATCAAAATTATCAGCCAGGGCCCCGAAAATTCTCCTCTAGCCCCTTACAGTGTTCTTGGATATATCTGGTAAAGCATGAGATTTCTCCAACTTCAAACATTCTAGTATACCCAATGCATCCTCTACAATGATATGGACTGTCCCCAAGATATCACCACTAATTTCCTCAAATTCCCATGTATTCATGTCTTTCCCCACTGTAAACATAGAGGAGAAATATTTGTTAACGGCATCGCCTATCTCTTACAGTACAGCACATACATGTCCACTTTGGTCTTTGAGAGGTCCTCTTCTCTCTCTTGTTAATGCTTTTCCTTTAATATATTTAAAGTGCCGCTTTGGATTCACCCTGATCTTCTCAGTCAAGGTTATCTTATACCCCCTATTGGCCCTCCTGATTTCCTCCTTCAGTAGACTCCTATATCCCCTGTGTACCTCCAGGGATTTCCTTCATTCCAACTGCATCTACCTGAGCCACGCCTCCTCATTTTGTTTGTTCAAAGCCTAAACATTTCTTGTCAATCAGGGTTCCTCATTCCTGACAACTTTCCTTTTACACTCACAGGAAATATCGATCTTAAACTCCCATTTGTTGGAAGTCCTTTTGCCTGCAAGCAGACTACTCTAATCAACTCCTGCAAAATCCTGTCTAAGTCCATCAAAATTAACCTTTCCCCAATTTAGAACTTGAATCTGTGGACCATTTTTTTTCCCACACCATAACTATTTTAAAATTAATAGAATTATGGTCACTGGTCCCAAAGTGCATATCTACTGTCACCTCACTCACCTGTCCTGACCTAGTTCTTAAGAGTAAGTCAAATTTTGCCCCTTCCCGATTAGGACCCTCGATATACTGCTTGAAGAAAGTTTCCTGACGCACTTACTTGATTCCATCCCATCAAATCTCTTAATGCTCTGGCAGTTCTAGTCTGTGTTATCAAAAATAAAACCGCTGTTATGACAACCCGGATGTTCCTGCAAGTCTCCCCAATCTCTGCATATATTGTTGAACCTGTAATTTCTGTTAACTATTTAGGGGCCGATAGTACAACCTCATTAATGTCACCATCCCCTTCTTTTGTCTTAGTTCCACCTACAAAGCCTCACTGGATGATTCATCAGTTGTTTTACCTCTGATCACTGCTGTGATACTCCCCTTTATCAGAAATGAAACTCCCCTCCACTCTTTCCACTATCTCTGTACCTCCTCATGCACTTTACCTGGTACATTAAGCTGTCAGTCCTATCCATCCCTCAGCCATGTTTCTGTAATAGCTACTATATCCAGCGCCGATTACGTACCCACACCCTGAGTACATTGGTCTTACTTGTTAGTCCTTTTGCATTGAAATAAATGCAATTTAATCCATAGGCATTCCTTGCTCCCTATCGTATTCCAACCTGATCTATCTCTTCAACGTACTATTCTGAATACTGTATCACCTTCCAGCCTCACATTTGCCTCCCTGCTCTTGAGGATACCACCTCCTGCCAATCTTCCTTAAACACTCCCTTGTAAGACTAGCTAAACTGGCTTCGAAGATATTGGTTCCCCCCTCCAGTGCATGTGCCACCAGTCCCTCTTGAAAAGGTCAACTCTGTCACAGAAAAGCTCCAAATTATCTAAAATTATGAATCCCTCCTCTTGCACCAATTCTTTAGTTCCATCTTTATCTGCCATATCAACCTTTTCCTACCTTCACTAGCTCATGACACTGGAAGTAATCAGGTGATTACCACTGTCAAGGTCCTGGTTTTTAACTTTTCTCCTAGATGCCAGTAATCATTCTTTAGAACCACATTCCTTTGTCTACCAGGGTCATTTGTGCCAACGTGCACAATGACTTCTGGTTGCTCCCCCTTCCCCTTGAGAACATTCAGCAGCCACTCAGAAACATCTTGGACCCTGACACCTGAGAGGCAACGCACCATCCTGGATCCCGTTTGAGGCCACAAAATCTCTGATCTGTC
>NW_025176566.1:0-2024 GCF_004010195.1 Chiloscyllium plagiosum | reverse complement strand
GTGTGTGATTTGAACCCCAGTGACAGTGTGTGTGTGTGGTTTTAATGCCAGTGACAGTGTGTGTGTGTGTGTTTTTAACGCCAGTGTCAGTGTGTGTGTGATTTTAACCCCAGTGTCAGAGTGTGTGTGTGTGATTTTAATGCCAGTGTCAGTGTGTGTGTGATTTGAATCCCAGTGTCAGTGTGTGTGTGATTTTAACCACAGTGTCAGTGTGTGTGTTTGGGTGTGTTTTTAACCCCAGTGTCAGTGTGTGTGTGTGTGTTTTTAACCCCAGTGTCAGTGCGTGTGAGATTTTAATCCCAGAGTCAGTGTGTGTGTGATTTGAACCCCAGTGTCAGAGTGCGTGTGATTTTACTCCCAGTGTCAGTGTGTGTGCGATTGTAACCCCACTGTCAGTGTGTGTGTGATTTTAACCCCTGTGTCTGTGTGTGTGTGATTTTAACCCCAGTGTCAGTGTGTGTATGTGTGATTTTAACCACAGTGTCAGTGTGTGTGTGTGTTTTTAACCCCAGTGTCTGTGTGTGTGTGATTTTAATCCCAGTGTCAGTGTATGCGTTATTTTAACCACAGTGTCAGTGTGTGTGTTTGGGTGTGTTTTTAACTCCAGTGTCAGTGTGTGTGTGATTTTAATCCCAGTGTCAGTGTATGTGTGATTTTAACCACAGTGTGTGTGTGTTTAAAATTTTCTCCCAGCGTCAGTGTGTGTGAGATTTTAACCCCAGTGTCTGTGTGTGTGATTTTAACCCCAGTATCAGTTTGTGTGTGTGTGTGTGATTTTAAACCCAGTGTCAGTGTGTGTGTGTGTGTTTTTAAGGCCAGTGTGCGTGAGATTAATCCCAGTGTCAGTGTGTGTGATTTTAATTCCACTGTCAGTGTGTGAGATTTTAATCGCAGTGTCAGTGAGTGTGAGATTAAATCCCAGTGTCAGTGTATGTGTGATTTGAACCCCAGTGTCAGTGTGTGTGTTTGATTTTAACCCCAGTGTCAGTGAGTGTGAGATTAAATCCCAGTGTCAGTGTGTGTGCGATTTGAACCCCAGTGTCAGTGTGTGTGTGATTTGAATCCCAGTGTCAGTGTGTGTGTGTGATTTTAAACCCAGTGACAGTGTGTGTGTGTGGTTTTAATGCCAATGTCAGTGTGTGTGTGTGGTTTTAATGCCAGTGTCAGTGTATGTGTGATTTTAACCCCAGTGTCAGAGTGTGTGTGTAATTTTAACCCCTGTGTTAGTGTGTGTGTGATTTTACTCCCAGTGTCAGTGTATGTGTGTGATTTTAATGCCAGTGTCTGTGTGTGTGTGATTTGAATCCCAGTGTCAGTGTGTGTGATTTTAACCCTTGTCAGTGTGTGTGTGATTTTAACCCCACTGTCAGTGTGTGTGATTTGAGAATCCCAGTGTCAGTGTGTGTGTGATTTGAACCCCAGTGACAGTGTGTGTTTGTGTGGTTTTAATGCCAGTGACAGTGTGTGTGTGTGTTTTTAACGCCAGTGTCAGTGTGTGTGTGATTTGAATCCCAGTGTCAGTGTATATGTGATTTTAACCCCAGTGACAGTGTGTGTGTGTGTGATTTTAATGCCAGTGTCAGTGTGTGTGTGATTTGAATCCTAGTATCAGTGTGTGTGTGATTTTAACCCCAGTGTCAGAGTGTGTGTGATTTTACTCCCAGTGTCAGTGTGTGTGTGATTTTAACCCCAGTGTCAGTGTGTGTGAGATTTTAATCATAGTGTCAGTATGTGTGTGATTTGAATCCCAGTGTCAGAGTGTGTGAGGCTTTACTCCCAGCGTCAGTGTGTGTTTGATTTTAACCCGTGTCAGAGTGTGTGTGTAATTTTAACCTCTGTGTTAGTGTGTGTGTGATTTTACTCCCAGTGTCAGTGTGTCTGTGTGTGTGATTTTAACCTCAGTGTCTGTGTGTGTGAGATTTTAATCACAGTGTCAATGTGTGTGTGATTGTAACCCCACTGTCAGTGTGTGTGTGATTTTAACCCCTGTATCTGTGTGTGTGTGATTTTAATCCCAGTGTCAG
>NW_025176565.1:0-2024 GCF_004010195.1 Chiloscyllium plagiosum | reverse complement strand
GTTAGCACACTCCCCCAGACACTGGGAACACACGCCCCCAGACACTGGGACAACACTCCCACAGAGACTGGGAAAACACGCGCCCAGTGACTGGGAACACACTCCCCCAGATGCTGAGAATACACTCTCCAAGGAACAGGGAACACTCGCCCCCAGGCACTGGGAACACAATCTCCCACAGGGATTGGGAACACACTCTCTCCCAGACACTGGGATCACACTCCTCCAGGGACTGGGAACACACTCCCCCGGGGACTGGGAACACACTCTCCCCCAGAGACTGGGAACACAATCTCCCACTGGGATTGGGAACACAATCTCTTCCAGACACTGGGAACACACTCCCCCAGACACTGGAAACACACTCCCCCAGACACTGGGAACACACTCTCCAAGGAACTGGGAACACACTCTCCCCCAGTCACTGGGAACACACTCTCACCGAGACACTGGGAACACACTCCCCCAGGGACTGGGAACTCACTCCCACAGACACTGTTAGCACACTCCCCCAGACACTGGGAACACACTCCCCCAGACACTGGGAACACACTCCCACAGAGACTGGGAAAACACGCCCCCAGTGACTGGGAACACACTCCCCCAGACGCTGAGAATACACTCTCCAAGGAACAGGGAACACTCGCCCCCAGGCACTGGGAACACAATCTCCCACAGGGATTGGGAACACACTCTCTCCCAGACACTGGGATCACACTCCTCCAGGGACTGGGAACACACTCCCCCGGGGACTGGGAACACAATCTCCCACTGGGACTGGGAACACAATCTCTTCCAGACACTGGGAACAGACTCCCCCAGACACTGGAAACACACTCCCCCAGACACTGGGAACACACTACCCCAGACACTGGGAACACACTCCCCCAGACACTGGGAACACACTCCACCAGACACTGGGAACACTCTCCCGCAGACACTGGGAACACACTCCCCCAGGGACTGGGAACACACTCCCCCAGACACTGGGAACACACTCCCCCAGACCCTAGGAACACATTCCCCCAGACACTGGGAACACACTCCCACAGAGACTGGGAAAACATGCCCCCAGGGACTGGGAACACACTCCCACAGACACTGGGAACACACTCTGCAAGGAACAGGGAACACTCGCCCCCAGACACTGGGAACACTCTCTCCAAGGAACTGGGAACACTCGCTCCCCCAGTCACTGGGAACACAGCCCCCCCAGAGACTGGGAATACAATCCCCCAGACAATGAACACAGACTCCCCCAGGGACTGGGAACATACTCCCCCACGGACTGGGAACACACTTCCCGAGGGACTGGGAACATACTCCCCCAGGGACTGGGAACGCACTTCCCAAGGAACTGGGAACGCACCCTCCCCCAGACACTGGGAACACTCTCCCCCGGGGACTGGGAACACACTCCCCGAGAGACTGGGAACACTCTCTCCCAGGTACTGGCAACACAATCTCCCGCAGGGACTGGGAACACACTCCCTCAGAGACTGGGAACAAACTCCTCCAGACACTGGGAACACACTCTCCCCCAGACACTGGGAACACACTCTCCAAGGAACTGGGAACACTCGCCCCCAGGGACTGGGACCACACTCTCTGAGTCACTGGGAACACACTCTCCCCCAGGGACTGGGAGCACACTCAACCCCAGACACTGGGAACACACTCTCCCCCAGACACTGGGAACACACTCTCCCCCAGACACTGGGAACACACTCTCCCCCAGGGACTGGGAACATACTCTCACCGAGACACTGGGAACACACTCCCCCAGGGACTGGGAGCACACTCAACCCCAGACACTGGGAAGACACTCTCCCTCAGGGACTGGGAACTCAGCCTCCAAGGAACTGGCAACACTGTCCCCAGGGATTGGGAACACACTCCCCCAGTCACTGGGAACACACTCTCCCCCAGACACTGGGAACACACTCTCCCTCAGACACTGGGAATACACTACGCCAGAGACTGGGAACACACTCCCCCAGTCACTGGGAACACACTCTCCCCCA
>NW_025176564.1:0-2023 GCF_004010195.1 Chiloscyllium plagiosum | reverse complement strand
AACCCCTGGATTAATCCGGCCTATACCACAGTCACAGACACAGTGTTCCAGAAACGAACCACTGGATTAACCCAGCCAAACCTACACCCTCAGACACTGTTTCACAGACCATAAACCCTGGATTAATTCAGCCTATCCCACACTCTCAGACACTGTGTTCCAGACACTAATCCCTGGATTAATCTGGCCTAACCCACACTCTCAGACACTGTGTTCCAGACCCTAACCCCTGGATTAATCTGACCTAACCCACACTCTCAGACACTGTGTTCCAGAGCCTAACCCCTGGATTAATCCGGCCTACCCACACTCTCAGACACGGTGTTCCAGAACCTAACCCCTGGTTTAATCCAGCGTAACCCACATTCTCAGACACTGTGTTCCAGACATTAACCCCTGTATTAATCCGGCCTCCCTTCACTCTCAGACACTGTGTTCCAGACACTTACCCGAGCATTATACCAACCACCACCAAACACTCAGGCACTGTGTTCCAGACATAATCCCTGGATTGACACGACCAATCCCACACTCTCAGACACTGTGTTCCAGACCCTAACCCCTGGATAAATCCGGCTACCTCCACACTCTCAGGCACTGTGTTCGAGAGCCTATCCCTTGGATTAATCCGGCCTATCCCACACTCTCAGGCACTGTTTTCCAGACCCTAACCCCTGAATTAATCTGGCCTATCCCACTCTCACTGACACTGTGTTCCAGACACTAACCCCTGTATTAAACCGACCACCACCATACACTCAGACACTGTATTCCCGACAATAAACCCTGGATAGACCCAGCCTACTGTACACTCTCAGACACTGTGTTCCAGATCCTAACACCTGGATTAATCCGGCCGAACCCACATTCTCAGACGCTGTGTTCCTGACCCAAACACCTGGATTAATCCGGCCAATCCCACACTGTCAGGCACTGTGTTCCAGACCCTAAGCCTTTGATTAATCCAGCCAAACCCACACCCTCAGGCACTGTGTTCCAGACATAATCCCTGGATGAATCCGGCCGCTCCCAATCTCTCAGGCACTGTGTTCCAGAGCCTAACCCCTGGATTAATCCGGCCTAACCCACATTCTCAGAAAGTGTGTTCCAGACCCTAACCCTTGGATTAATCCGGCCTAACCCACATTCTCAAACACTGTGTTCCAGTCCCTAACCCCTGGATTAATCCGTCCTCCCCTCACTCTCAGAAACTGTGTTCCAGACACTAACCCCAGCATTAAACCGACCACCACCATACTCTCTGGCACTGTGTTCCAGACAGAATCCATGTATGAATTTGTCCTATCCCACACTCTCAGGCACTGTGTTCCAGGCCCTAACCCCTGGATTAATCCGGCCTATCCCAATCTCTCAGGCACTGTGTTCCACAGCCTTACCCCTGGATTAAGCCGGCCTAACCCACATTCTCAGACACTGTGTTCCAGACCCTAACCCCTGGATGAATCCGGCCTAACCCACATTCTCAGACACTGTGTTCCAGACCCTAACCCCTGCATTAATCCGGCCTCCCCTCAATCTCAGACACTGTGTTCCAGACGCTAACCCCAGCAGAACTTCGACCACCGCCATACTCTCAGGCACTGTGTTCCAGACATAATCCCTGGATGAATCTGCCCTATCTCACACACTCAGGCACTGTTTTCCAGATCCTAACACCTGAATTAATTCGGCCTCCCGCACACTCTCAGGCACTGTGTTCCAGATCCTAACCCCTGGATAATTCCGGCCTATCCCACTCTCTCAGGCACTGTATTCCGGACACTAATCCTGGAGTAATCTGGCCGATCCCACACTCTCAGGCACTGTGTTCCAGACCCTAACCCCTGGATTAATCCGGCCTATCCCAAATTCTCAGGAACTGTGTTCCAGACCCTTAACCCTGGATTGACTCGGTCTCCCGAAGACTCTTACACACTGTGTTACAGATCCTAACACCCGGATTATTCCCACCTCTCCCACACTCTCAGGTACTGTATTCCAGACCCTAACCTCTGGACTAATC
>NW_025176563.1:0-2023 GCF_004010195.1 Chiloscyllium plagiosum | reverse complement strand
TCTTTCTACAGCTATTGAATTCGAAAATGCTTATTTTTTCTCAGGAAAAATTATTCAGAAGCTGATTCTAAAATATTTGAAAAGATGCGTGCAGACACACAAGGAGTGAATTTCACCGGGACAGGGAGCCTGGGCGGCCAGAATGGGTACACGTTACGTGCACACTCTCTAATTGCTTAACGTTAATTGGAAAGAAGCCTCATAACACCTGCAACTGAGCATGACTAAGTGTAGAATGAGCCGATTGTGAGGAAAGCTTTAGCAGCTTGTTCTACGTGAACTTCTATAAATTGTAAAAGAACTGAGCTGTTTGTGATAGCTTAGCATTAAAGGGAAGCCGGTTAGCACAGTCTGCTGCATAACTGATTTATGATATAAAGTGATGCCAACAGTATGGGAATAATTCGCGCAATGTCTCAGCATACCTTCCGGATCCTGATCTCCCCATTCAGCTAATACTTTAGGAGATGGCGAGAATCAAAGTGAAACTACACTATCGTGAGTTGGAAGTGACCTGCCGATGTGTTGCACCTTTGTTTTTTCATCTGTTGCATTAGAAAATTTGGCTGCAATCACAGAGAAGGGAGTGAGTTCATTTGATGCTCACTCATCTCCCGCAACCATATCTAGTGACAAGACACGAAAATAATTCCTGTTTGAATTCTGTAATCTTCATAGCAGTACTTAAAAACAGCTTTGTCATTTCTATTCCAGTTTTTCTGATAACAGGCAAAATGTCCAATGAGATAAACCTAATAACTTTTGGATTGCTTTAATGGACTGTGCGAGTTTGCAGCAAAATTAGTAATATGATACGAGCCAAACGTCCTTTCCAGAATTTAACACAGCGCAGGATCAGCAACATGTCAAACGTCATCGACTTCAAAAATCACCTCTGTATCTCTCGTGAGTGATGGATATTCACTCAGGGAGTCTTTATGGCTGGTCTTAAGTAACTGAGGTATTTCCCAAGGACAGAACACTCCACAAAATCAGATATTTTTATGAATAAATACTATTTTACTCAATGTTCTTTTGCAACGTTTAAATATATATGCATACAAACACATACATGCACGCCCACACACTTTTATACATATGTGTACATACACATATGTATATACGTATAGCTCGCACATTCGACGGGAAGAACATTCGACGAGGAGGTTGAACAGTTCAACCACTTTATAAGGAGGTTGAACAGTTCAACCACTTTATATCGGAGCTGCCTCGTGCTCCCACGAGGAGGTTGAACAGTTCTTCCACTTGACCAACACCTTCCACCCCGATCTCAAATTCACCTGGACCGTCTCAGACTCCTCCCTCCCCTTCCTAGACCTTTCCATTTCTATCTCGGGTGACCGAACCGAGTCCCACCCTGCCCCCTGTAAAAACGCCATCCCATATTCCCAATTCCTTCGTCTCCGGCGCATTTGCTCCCAGGAGGACCAGTTCCAAAACCATACAACCCAGATGGCCTCCTTCTTCAAGGACTGCAATTTCCAGCCAGACGTAGTCGACGATGCCCTCCACCGCATCTCTTCCACTTCCCGCTCCTCCGCCCTTGAGCCCCGCCCCTCCAACCGCCACCAGGACAGAACCCCACTGGTCCTCACCTACCACCCCACCAACCTCCATGTACAACGTTTCATCCGTCGTCATTTCCGCCACCTCCAAACGGATCCCACCACCAGGGATATATTTCCCTCCCATCCCCTATCAGCGATCCGAAAAGATCACTCCCTCCATGACTCCCTCGTCAGGCCCACAACCCACACCAACCCAACCTCCACTCCCGGCACCTTTCCCTGCAACCGCAAGAAATGCAAAACTTGCGCCCACACCTCCCCCCTTACTTCCCTCCAAGGCCCCAAGGGACACTTCCATATCCACCCCAAATTCACCTGCACCTCCACACACATCATCTATTGCATCCACTACACCCGATGTGGCCTCCTCTATATTGGGGAGACAGGCCACGTACTTGCGGAAGGTTTCAGAGAACACATCTGGGACACCCGGA
>NW_025176562.1:0-2023 GCF_004010195.1 Chiloscyllium plagiosum | reverse complement strand
TGCAGGACAATGTTTTAGTAATAATGCATCCAAAGAGATAATGGCTCTCATTGTCTGCTGTCACCATTCATTGATTTTAGACAAACGGCAATGGCATCATAGAAATCCTATAATTGGAGTGAAACTGCTTTTTCTTTCTGTTCTATTATGAATACTATTTAGAATTGTAAAAGATCATAACGTTTTGAGTGAACAAATGTCACCTGATCTCAGACCTTAGTAACATAGACATTACTTAGAGACTGTGAGCCCAGTTCTACACACTCTGGCCGGGCGGAGCGGAGAAAGCCACGGAACAGACTCCGATTTTAACACTTTTCCAACGGAGAAATGAAAAATGAGGGATATTGACAGACAGAGAGTGGGAGAATGTAGAAGAGAGTGAGATGGTACAGAGAGACAAAGGGAGACAAACAGAAATTTTCCATTCACCATGGCTGCTCATCAACATAAAGGAGAAGAAAAAGGTCATGAAGGCCAGCCTTTCACCAACTCAGGGCAACAGCAACAGCATTACAGCCGATAAAGGAATTTTGCATTTTTACAGATGACGTCTGTCAGCTAATGAGAGATTCTGGTAGACATGCTGTTTCACGAAGTGAAATTGACAATTACCCAGGCAATGAAACAATACAAAGCATAAGTAGCCTGAATCTGTGATATGAAACATTAAATCTCTTTGTCTACACAGATGCTGTCAGGCCTGCAGTGTTTCTCTGTCAATTCCTGTTGTTGATTCAGATGTCCAGGATTCACACTTCTTTGTTTTATGCTAGTCTGAATCCTGTTTGTGACAATACTCGATTAATTGCCAGTTCCATACAAAATTCCCTGCTTTGGGAAGGTTGTCAACAGCATAAACGGTCAGAGGAAATCCCCCATTGCTACAGCAGTGAGAGCACTGAGTCCTTAACAGTAGACTTCCACGGAAAGTGAAATATGGCGCTGTAAGTTTTCTCAATGAATCCACTTTTACTGTTTTCATTTGTGATCATTTTAGCTGCACATCAGTTTCTTTCTTTCTTCCATTTCTGTCAGCTTGGAAAAGGCCTTTCCGCCCATCTGCAGTGCGGTCGAGTCCAGGAGCTACTATTTCTTGGAGGACCTTCTGCACTGCATCTCGGGTGGGGTGTGTACCACTATATTCACCTGTCTATAGATATCGGAGAAGGGTCCATCTATTCCACGCCACCAGGCTTCCTCATCGCTCTTCTGAATCTTGATTATTATTACCCTTGCCATGGCACCTCCTTCCTTGATAACAGGAAACCGATATCCCGTGTCAGGTGTACCAGTAGCCGTCGTGGTGGATACTACTAAATGCCAGTAACTGGGTACACAAGGATCTCTGCATAAATATTTATTGCCTTATTTATAGTCGTCCTGGTTACCAAACGGGCATGGGTGGCATGTAAAGGTCAACTTAACATCCTTGGTTAAGATTACCCTCTGCGGTTGTACCCCAGACACCCCTGCCTTCACGACTCGTCCTGCCATGCAGCCCCATATTTCTATGAGTCTTCTAATCACTACTTACACTTATTTGGATCCGGTGTTGTCCGATTCCTCCTCAAGGTCAGCTACACGTTTGCAATGGCTGGCGTGTATCAACGTGGCTCTTTCGGCGATTTTAACAGCTATCTGTGTTGTAGGGAGCCCTTGGAACGGTCCCAGCCAGCTCTTCGCCTTCATGCTTTTGCTCCTGAAGTCTTTCACCACTATCCAGTCTTCAGGTTCCAGATTATGCATCTTCCCTTCTGCTGATTGGGTGCCCTTCTTTTGATTCTGTATTTGAGACAGAAGTGTGGAGAGTTTTATACCGTAACATAACATCTCGTCCTCACAGTGGTCTGTTATCTGTCTTACAATCGGTCTTGGGCCAATTCCTGTATTGTTACACCTTCCAAACATAATCTCAAACGTCCTAAGATTTACTCTTCTTCTCCTTCATATACATTAGCACAATTGGAAATGCCTTTGTCTATGTCATCTTTAGTTCCTCACAACATTTTGCCAATTTATT
>NW_025176561.1:0-2023 GCF_004010195.1 Chiloscyllium plagiosum | reverse complement strand
ACAGGTACAGTCTCAACAACCCTGTACACAATTATTCAGGTGCAATCTCACCAACCCTGTACACAATACTCCAGGTACTGCCTCACCATCCCTGTACACATTACTCCAGGTACAGTCTTACTAACCCTGTCCACATTTACCCACGTACAGCCTCACAAACCCTGTTCACAAAATCAAAATACAGCCTCACCAACCCTGTACACAATACCCCCGGTAGACTCTCACCAACCCTGTACACAATACTCCAGGTACAGTCAAACCAACCCTATACACAATAGTCCAGGTAAAGTCACACCAACCATGGACACAAAACTCCAGGTAAACT
This sequence comes from Chiloscyllium plagiosum, assembly GCF_004010195.1. Taxonomy (NCBI): domain Eukaryota; kingdom Metazoa; phylum Chordata; class Chondrichthyes; order Orectolobiformes; family Hemiscylliidae; genus Chiloscyllium; species Chiloscyllium plagiosum. Next base: position 1,698 of record NW_025176561.1, on the reverse strand, counting down.
CACACCAACCGCGTGCACAATACTCCAGGTACAGTCTCACCAACCCTTGTAACGATACTCCAGGTACAGTCTCACCAACACTGCATACAATAGTCCAGGTACAGTCTCAGCAACCCTGTACACAATACTCCAGGTAAATTCTCACCAACCCTGTACACAGTACTCCACGTACAGTCTCACCAGTCCTGTACACGGTATTCCAGGCACAGTCTCACCAACGCTGTACACAATAGTCCAGGTACAGTCTCACCAATCCTACACACATTAGTCCAGGTACAGTCTCAGAAGCCCTGTACACAATACTCCAGGTAGATTCTCACCAACCTTGTTCACAGTACTCCAAGTACAGTCTCACCAGTCCTGTACACGGTACTCCAGGTACAGTCTCACCAACTCTGTACACAATAGTCAAGGTACAGTCACACCAACCCTGTACAGAATACTCCAGGTACAGACTCACCAATCCTGTACACGGTACTCCAGGTACAGTTTCACCAACCCTGTACACAATATTCCAGGTACAGTCTCACCAACCCTGTACACAACCCTCCAGGATATGTCTCACCAACGTATACACAATACCCCAGGTACAGTCTCACTAGCCCTGTACATAACACTCCAGGTACAGTCTCACTGACACTGTACACAATACTCCAGGTACAGTCTCACCTACCCTGTACACACTACGCCGTGTACAGTTTCACGAGCCCTGCACACAATACTCCAGGTACAGTCTCACCAACCCTGTACACAAAGGTGCAGATACAGTGTCACTAACCCTGTACACAATAGTACAGGTACACTCTCACCAACCCTGTACACAATACCCCAGGTACAGTCTCACAACCCCTGTACACAACCATACAGGTACAGTCTCAACAACCCTGTACACAATTGTCCGCGTTCAATCTAACCAACCGTGTACACAATACTCCAGGTAGTGTCTCACCAACCCTGTACACAATACTCCAGGTACAGTCTTACCAACCCTGTACACTTTTCTCCAGGTACATCCTCACCAACCCTGTTCACAATACTCAAGATACAGTATCACCAACCCTGTACACAATACTCCAGATACAGTCTCAGCAACCCTGTACAATTTACTCCAGGATCAGTCTCACCAACTCTGTGCACAATAGTCCAGGTACAGTCTCAAAAAAACTGTACACTATACTCCAGGTGCATTCTCACCAACCCTGTACGCTGTACTCCAGGGACAGTCTCACCAACTGTGTACGCAATTCTCCAGGTACAGTCGCACTAACACTGTACACAGCCTTCCAGGTACGGCCTCCCCAACCCTGTACAAAATACTCCAGATACAGTCTCAACAACCCTGTACAGAATACGCCAGGTACAGCCTCACCAACCCAGTACACAATACTCCAGGTACAGTCTCACCAACACTGTATAGAACACTGCAGGTAGTCTCACCAACCCTGTACAGAATACTCCATGTAAAGCCTCACCAACCAAGTACACAATACTCCAGGTACAGTCTCACCAACCCTGTGCAAAATACTCCAGGTACAGACTCACCAACCTTGTACGCAATAGTCCAGGTACAGTCTCGCCAACCCTGTACACAAAACTCCAGGTACATTCTCAACAATCCTGTACACAACATTCAAGGTACAGTCTTCCAAACCCTGTACACAATATTCCAGATACAGATTCACCAACACTGCACACAAT
>NW_025176560.1:0-2023 GCF_004010195.1 Chiloscyllium plagiosum | reverse complement strand
CAAGTGTGTGCATAACGAGAGGGAGCTTGCTTCCTACATCTTGTGTTTATATGTGTCTTATGTCCAGCATTCATCAATGGCGAGAGCAAGGAGAAAGGATGAGACCAATGTGTAAGTCTGTCCGTGCCCATGCACGGCACCCACATCGGAAATTCTCCACTGTGCTTTTTGGAGCCAATTGTCTGGTACCCCTACATCCAGCCCCTGCCACTTTTGAAATATCTCCATTGTTTGGTGCTGTCTCTCTGTGCTCTTTTCACCAAGATGAATCACTTCTACCCAACCTGCTACAGATTGCATCTGACAAAACACTCATTAAGAATCGCATGCATCAACATGCACTTCGCATCTTTCGTTATTTGGTTTTCCTAGATCTCTTTCATACGATAAAGGTTCACAGCAACTTGACTTGGAAAAGCCAATCGCGTTCCTTTTCATTATGGCTGGTAATGTGTTGCTGGAAAAGCGCAGCAGGTCAGGCAGCATCCAGGGAATAGGAGAATCGACGTTTCGGGCATAAGCCCTTCTTCAGGCTTATGCCCGAAACGTCGATTCTCCTGTTCCCTGGATGCTGCCTGAACTGCTGCGCTTTTCCAGCAACACATTTCCAGCTCTGATCTCCAGCATCTGCAGACCTCACTTTCTCCTCAAAGATTCCTTTTCATTATCCCAATACAGTCTACATTTCAATGCAGTTTAGGCAACAGACTCAAATTATTCTTTTAGATTTTATTATAGCGTCGATGCATATAAACAGACCATTGGACAGCTGTGATCATCCAAAGATAGCAAAATTGAAAATCGTTGATAACGACGACGAGACTGGGATTCGAACCCACGCGCGTCGAACGCAATGGATTAGCAGCCCATCGCCTTAACCTCTCGTCCATCTCGTCACATTAGCCCAGGGCACATTTGACCTTATGAATAAGTGAATTGCGTAAATTATGCTGAGCAGCAGATATTTCTCCCTGGTATTGGTGAAATGATAAATAGTACAGTACGGTTCCAAGAGTATCGTCTTACCTCTGAGTTGTGGAGCAAACACACTCCCACTGTGACACTCTGCTCACAGTGATCTAAACAAAAATGAAGCAATGACGATGTAACAAGGTCTGTTGAATTTTGTGAAGATTTGAAGTCAACGGAATGAAGAGCCAGTGACAGCAGGAGGTGTAAAGTTGTCTGTGAGGAATTGTTTTCCAGACTGGAGGAGAGTGCATAGTACTCAATGTCATTATTCAGAACGCCTTTCTTCCAATCAGATATTTTTGACACGCACCTGTGTACACAACAGACAATTTCAAAATCCTAAATAAGGCTCTGCTGACAATTGAATTCAACAATGCAAAAACCTTGATCTGTATCATTTTCCTGGTGGTGTGACACCAAGTCACTGTATGATCACAGCAACACAGTGAGCAAGTGTCAGAAGGAAAATGAGTGCACTGCCAGAGCGAATGCTGGGAGCAACAGTTGACACACTGGCAAGTGCATTCCCCTGAACAGGAAAATTTCCCAAACAGTGGACTGCGTTGGAAGAATTCAGAGGAGGTTTACACTTTGGAATTTGATGCCAGAGACACAATGGCGATCTGTTATTGAGTCTGTTCAAGATGAAGGTTTTAAGATTTCGACAGATGAATAACAAAATAAAAGGCACATGGGTTAGTGAAGGCAAAAGTTGAAGTTGTACATTTTTACATCTTTCCAATGAGTAGCTCACCACTTGCCTCACACGGGGTCAGAACCACTGGTGAAGATGATCGTACAATCGCAGTGACCAGCCATGGAATCAGAGAAACTCGGTTTCCCAACCGTTAATGTACAACCAGGAATGTGCAGGTAAGCATTAATGTGTTGCTCCAGTGCTGCAGGTGACCAGTGCACGGTATCTCTGTGCCAGTATAGTGGGCTGTGCTCTGCCAAAGTTTTCGGTTTGAGCCTCACATGGAGCAGCTTCAATTTGTCGTGTTGAGGGGTACGGATGGAAGGTGATATTGAGCAATGCCACGTTTATGGG
>NW_025176559.1:0-2023 GCF_004010195.1 Chiloscyllium plagiosum | reverse complement strand
TTGTCCTCTTATCTGCTCCTGCTCTTTTGCCATAAGGGAAAAAAGTTCATATAGGATGTGCCTTAATGCTGTTGTGGATTTGTGTTACGCCTGTTCATTTCTTTCTGTCTGACCTGGTGCTGCTGTTCTTTATTAGTTCCTGTGTTCGTCCATGTGGATTGGTCACGACACCTAAATACATCCTGCTTCTCGATGTTCCTTCCCAGCGATGATCTGCCAATCCACTCTATCCATTTGCGTATCATCTTTGAGCAGCTCTGAGTTGCTTCCTTTTGAAGTTAGTTTCATAATAAATGTAACTGGATATTTCAACATGCTCTTTAACTGTTCTCTGAACTTGGATTGCGTTGCTCCATAAATTGATGTGTTTGTGCTGCATGTTAAATTCCACAACAAATGTTCAACTTCCTTAAATATGTATTCAGAATTGGCATCGAACAGTTCATTAACATTAAAAATGAACAAAATATACGGTAACCACAACAGTATAAAACTGTTCGATATAGTAAGGGTTAAAATCACAGAATTCCGTCTACTCTCCCTCTCTGGATCATTCTATCCCTTGCCAAGACCCTTCATTCACTTACGGGCTCGACTATCCACTAATATATGCATGGCTATCAGAGCATTGAGCAACAGAATTAAACAAAATGGTAACAATGGCGTTAAAACCTTATCAACCATTCTATATCCAATCCATCTCGGGTCAGTAAATTCGCTTCGTTTGTTAGAACAATACAGAGGAACATTATGAACTATTCGCTGAGGCTTAAATCGGAAGTTAATGGGTATGTTTTAAACTAAAAAAAAATACTGATTGTTGCAACAGCTCCTGTTGCAGTTTTCCTGGTGCAATATTTAAATTTAATCCTCTCACAAAAAATAGCAATAATTCGATCAAAAGTAACAGCGACAGTGAACCAGACTGAACAGTCCATTGCTAATCGAGCCAGGAGGTAGTTAACTTTACACACAGCAGTGGGTTTCAGGAGAGGCAACGAGAAATAATACCAATTGATTCTGAGAAGCATGACCTCAGTGATAATCGTCAGTAGATCCGCCATTGTCATGGCCACCATGTAACGAGTGGTGCAGTTGGAGATCCCACAATTTACCTGAGATAGGATGGCAACTGCCACGAGATTTGCTGTAAGAGGAAAGAGGCAGAAGGATCTCAATTTTGTTTATATTCGCGTGGAGATAGTAAGCACTGAGATTTGCTTAAAAACATGGAAATCGGCCCTTTTCACAATTTAAACCATAACTAAGCCAAGGCAGGTAATTGCAGATACATTAATTTCCTTTCATACGTGAAACTCGGGATTTCGACAAATCTACTGACACGAAGGTCTGAATATTTTTATGTCCATTGAATCATTGATTAACTACGGAAGCTGCTTGTCTCATCGAGGCTGAACTGATCCTCAGAAGAACATGCCATCCATAACCCACATCCCTGTAAATTCACGAGAAGTTACCATGCCTATCCGGTAATATCACATTTCCCATGGCAAATTGACCGAGCGTGCACATCCTTGGACGCTAAGGCTCAGTGGTCAGTACTACTGCCTCACAGTGCCAGGTCAGTCCACGCAAAAAAATCTTGAGCACAATAAATGAACCAATTATCTGAGCAGTTCCTACCTTTCAGAACGCTTTTCATGTCCAACTTCCTCATTCAAGTCTTTTCTCTGGGGTTAGCACATCACCAGAGACCCGGGTTTGATTCTAACCTCGGGGCACTGTCTGAGCGGAGTTTGCACATTCTCCCCCTGCTTGTATGGGTTTTCTCCAGGTGCTCCGGTTTCCTCCGACCGTCCAAAGACGAGCTTAAATGTCCCCAATGACTCTATGTCCACTCCCCTGCAGACACACATCCCTGTGAGCTCGAAACAATTAAACAAGACAGCGATTTCTGCAAAAAAAAGTAGGATTGCTCAGATAAAAATGAAGTATTGTATATTAATACAAGTAATAATGTTATGGTATTGGTGTTAGAATGACAAGCAAATACTATGTGAAG
>NW_025176558.1:0-2023 GCF_004010195.1 Chiloscyllium plagiosum | reverse complement strand
ATTCAGGTTATTGTCCAGCCCTGTCAACCATCCTGTCTCTTACACCTTGCCTTATCCCCAATATTCTCCTTAACACTGTAATCTCCTCCAGACTCTAAAACAACCCTTGCCTATGTATGCATCTCCACTCCTTGCAAAGATCGATATGACTGTCACCTCTTCCTGCTTTTAGAACCCTCCCTATAAATATTACCATTTGTCACAGCACCTCCAATCACTGTTCCCTCTTGAAACTCCCATTAACATTTGTATCTCTGAAAACTCGGCTGGACTGTCTCAACTTCCCTTTGACAGTTATGTGCTGAGACCTGCTCTATTTCAGTGAAGTAATTAAGTCTTGGCAACACTCACTGTTATAACCTCCCTCCAGCTTTACGCACCAAGGATCTGTAGAAGCTCTTTTCAACCCGACAGCCATCTGTGTGTCTGTAATCTCCTCCACTCCCCATAATACATTCTCTCTGAGCTCCTCTGTAGTCCACTAAACACTCCCTAACACTATCTGTATCATTGTAAGCCTCTCCAAAAACACAACCTTCTCTATCTGTGTAAATCCCTACACCCGTGCCTATCCCTCTCGTCTCCGTCTAACAATACAACCCTCCATGTCTGTGTATTCACCTTCAGTCCCTACTCACCTCCCGATCTGTGTAACCTTCTCCATACATTTTTTCTTCAGTCTCTTCAACTGTCCCTGTCAGTGTAACCTCTTCCAGACGCGAAAACTCTCCTCTTTTTGACTTCCTCAGACCACACAACCCTCACTATCTATAACCTACTCCTGTCTGAGAAACCTACCTCTGCCAATTTATCCAACTCTTGAACTCCCCACAAGCTCCTGCAGCTCTTACATCCCTCCCTATCTACCAAATCTCTTCCAGTCCCTAAACACCAACAGTCTGTGGAGACCCGACCACCATCCCTTTGCGTGTGTGTGCCCCTCTCAATTTCTGTGCACATGCCTCCCCCTCGCGGTGTATGTGCTTGTCCCTCCTTCGCTATGTGTCCCTCCCTTGCTGTGTGTGTGCGTGTCCCTCCCTCGCTGTGTGTTGTGCGTGGGCCTCCCTTGCTGTGTGTGTGCCTGTCCCTCCCAAGCTGTGTACGAGCATGTCCCCTCCCTCACTGCGTGTCTCAGCGTGTCCCTCACTCGCTGTGTGTGCATGTCCTTCGCTCAATGTGTCTGTGTGTGTCTTTTCGCTGCGTGTCTGTGCGGGTCCCTACCTCGCTGTGTGTGTGTGTGTCCCTCCCTCGATGTGTGTGTGCGTGTCCCGCCCTCGCGGTGTGTGTGCGTGTACCTCCCTCGCTGTGTGTGGGCGTGTCTCTTCCTCGTTGCGTGTGCGTGTCCCTCCCTCGCTGTGTGTGTGCATGTCCTCCCCTCACTGTGTCTGTGTGTGTATGTGTCCCTTCGCTGTGTGTCTGTGCGTGTCCCTCCCTCGCTGTGTCTGTGTGTGTGTGTGTCCCTTCACTGCGTGTCTGTGCGTGTCCCTCCCTCGCTGTGTGTGTGTGTGTGGGTGTGTGTGTGTGTCCCTCCCTCGCTGTGTGTGTGCGTCCCTCCCTCGCCGTGTGCGCGTGTCCCTCCCTCGCTGTGTGCGCGTGTGTCCCTCCCTCGCTGTGTGCACGTGTCCCTCCCACGCTGTGTGCGCGTGTCCCTCCCTCGCTGTGTGTGTGTGTCCCTCCCTCGCTGTGTGCGTGTGTCCCTCCCTCGTGTGTCCCTCCCTCGGTGTGTGTGCGTGTCCCTCCCTCGCTGTGTGTGTTTCCCTCCCTCGCTGTGTGTGCGTGTGTCCCTCCCTCGTGTGTCCCTCGCTCTGTGTGTGCGCGTGTCCCTTCTCTCGCTGTGCGTGTGCATGTCCTCCCCTCACTGTGTGTGTCCCTCCTCCTGTATGTGTGCGTGTCGCTCCCTCATTGTGTGTGTGTGTCCTTGCCTCACAGTGTCTGTGGGTGTGTGCGTATGCATGTCCCCCCTTCGCTGTGTGTGTCCGTGTCCCTCCCACGCTGTGTGTGTCCGTGTCCCTCCCACGCTGTG
>NW_025176557.1:1183-2023 GCF_004010195.1 Chiloscyllium plagiosum | reverse complement strand
GGAATGGCAGGCAGTGACCAGTGGGGTACCGCTGAGATCCGTGCTGGGACCGCAGCTTTTTACAATATATGTTAATGATATAGAAGATGGTATCAGCAATAACATTAGCAAATTTGCTGATGCTACAAAGCTGGGTGGCAGGGTGAAATATCATGAGGATGTTAGGAGATTACAGGGTGACCTGGCCAAGTTAAGTGAGTGGGCAGATGCATGGCAGATGCAGTTTAATGTGGATAAATGTATGGTTATCCACTTTGGTGGCAAGAACAGGAAGGCAGACTTTTACCTCAATGGAATCAATTGATGTAAAGGGGCAGTACAGAGTGATCTGGGTGTTCTTGTACACCAGTCAATGAAGGCAAGCATGCAGGTACAGCAGGTAGTGAAGAAGGCTAATAGCATGCTGGCCTTCATAACAAGAGGAATTGAGTATAGAAGCAAAGAGGCGCTTCTGCAGCTGGACAGGGCCCTGGTGAGACCACAAATGGAGAACTGTGTGCAGTTCTGGTCTCCAAATTTGAGAAAAGACATTCTGGCTATTGAGGGAGTGCAGCGTAGATTCACGAGGTCAATTCCTGGAATGGCAGGATTACCTTACACTGAAAGACTGAAGCGACTGGGCTTGTATACCATTGAGTTTCGAAGACTGAGAGGTGATCTGATTGAGACATATAGGATTATGAAAGGATTGGACACGCTGGCAGTAGGAAGCATATTTCCAGTAATGGGTGAGTGCCGAACCAGAGGACACAGCTTAAAAATACGGGGTAGACCATTTAGGACACAGATGAGGAGAAACTTCTTCACCCAGAGAGTAGTGGCTGTGTGGAATGCTCTGCC
>NW_025176557.1:0-955 GCF_004010195.1 Chiloscyllium plagiosum | reverse complement strand
CTTTATGATATTTCTCATCCAGGTATTTTCTTAAAAATCTTTTGAGGTTTTCTGCCTCTACCACACTTCTTTGGAGGGCACTGCAGATTCCTACGATCATACAGGTGACCAAAAGTTCTCCGAATTTTCGGCTTAAAATTGTACTAACTGCTTTTGAGGTTCTATCCTTCATTTCACCCATGATCTTATCTATCCAAATCTCTGCTCGAAAGAAAACAACCCAAACGTATTCATCCTCTGCCTGTCTAGTTAAACTGCTCCAACCGAATCAGTAATTATGTGAATTTACTTTGCAGCCCCGAAAGTGCATCAAATGCCCTGCTCAGTGCTGTGACCAGATCGAAACAAAGTATTCCAACTGTGAACAAAACACTGTCCTGTGCAGGTCCAACAGTAACCTCCCTGTTCATTTCGTCTTTGTCTCTACTGGTTAAGGAACATTTCCCGACTGCCACCCTGCACAGGGAATCGAGTATTGGATGCGACAGCACCAATTTAATAATCAACGAACTGTTCTTGTGGAGATTGAAGTGATATTTCCTTGAAATCAAAAACTGCCTGACACTCCATGGTGGAATTGCGAAATTGATACAGGGGTCAAGAAGAAACATGCACACCTCAGAGTAAAAACTCCAGCCACATTGATGCGGGTAGCTAACGAGAAAATCATTCTGCTGCGAAAAAAGGTCAGTCTGATAAAATTGCGAAGATCCAGAAGATACATGTTCAAATGCCTGATCATCTCATTTTGGAATGCCGTGGTAGCTCAGTGATTAGCACTGCTGCGTCACAGCGCCGCCGATCCGCGTTCACTTCAAACCTCTGACAAATATCTGTGTGGAGTTTGCACATTCTTCCCGTATCTGTGTGGGTTTCCTCTGGGTGCTCCGATTGTCCCCTCCAGTCCAACATTGTGTAGGCTAGGTGAATTGGCCATGCCACATTGCTTAAAGTG
>NW_025176556.1:0-2023 GCF_004010195.1 Chiloscyllium plagiosum | reverse complement strand
GTAACACCCTCCAGCCTATCTTACTCTGTGTGTAACACCCTCCAGCCTGTGTTACTGTGTGTAACACCCTCCAGCCTGTGTTACGCTGTGTCTAACACCCTCCACCCTGTGTTACTCTGTGTGTAACACCCTCCATGCTGTGTTACTGTGTGCTAACACTCTCCAGCCTGTGTTACTGTGTGTAACACACTCCAGCCTGTGTTACTGTGTGTATAACACCCTCCAGCCTATGTTACTGTGTGTAACACCCTGCAGCCTATGTTACTCTGTGTGTAACACCCTCCATGCTGTGTTACTCTGTGTGTAACACCCTTCAGGCTGTGTTACCGTGCAATACCCTCCATGCTGTGTTACTGTGTGTGTAACACCCTCCAGCATGTGTTCCTCTGTGTGTAACACCCTCCACCCTGTGTTCCTGTGTGTGTAACACTCTCCAGCCTGTGTATGTAATTCCCTCCAGCCTGTGTTACTGTGTGCGTAACACCCTCCACACTGTGTTACTGTGTGTAACACCCTTCAGGCTGTGTTACTGTGTGTGTAACACCCGCCAATCTGTGTTACTCTGTCTGTAACACCCTCCAGCCTGTGTTACCATGTGTAACACCCTCCAGCCTATGTTACTCTGCATGTAATATCCTCCAGCCTGTGACACTGTGTGTGTAATACCCTCCAGCCTATGTTACCATATGTAACACCCTCCAGCCTATGTTACTCTGTGTGTAACACCCTTTAGCCTGTGATACTGTGTGCAACACCCTCCAGCCTAAATTACCATGTGTAACACCCTCCAGCCTGTGTTACCCTATGTGAGTAACACCCTCCAGCCTGTGTTATTCTGTGTGTAAAACCATCCAGCCTGTGTTACTTTGTATGTAACACCCTCCAGCCAGTGTTACTATGTGTGTAACAGATTGCAGCCTGTGTTACTCTGTGTGTAACACTCTCGAGCCTGTGTTACTGTGTGTAATACCCTCTAGGGTGTGTTACTCTGTGTGTAACATCCTCCAGACTGTGTTACTCTGTGTGTAACACCCTGCAGCCTGTGTTACTATGTGTACACCCTCCATGCCGTGTTACTCTGTGTGTAACACCCTCCATGCTGTGTTACTGTGTTTAACACCCTCCATTCTGTGTTACTGTGTGCTAAAACTCTCCAGCCTGTGTTACTGTGTGTAACACCATCCAGCCTGTGTTACTGTGTGTATAACACCCTCCAGCCTGTGTTACTGTGTGTAACACCCTGCAGCCTATGTTACTCTGTGTGTAACACCCTCCATGCTGTGTTACTCTGTGTGTAACACCCTCCAGTCTGTGCTACCGTGTGTAACACCCTCCAGCCTATGTTACTCTGTGTGTAATATCCTCCAGCCTGTGACACTGTGTGTGTAACACCCTCCAGCCTGTATTACTGCTTGTGTAACACCCTCTATGCTGTGTTACTGTGTACGTAACACCCTCCAGCCTGGGTTTCCGTGTAATACCCTCCATGCTGTGTTACTGTGTGTGTAACAGCCTCCAGCATGTGTTCCTCTGTGTGTAACACCCTCCAGCCTGTGTTCCTGTGTGTGTAACACTCTCCAGCATGTGTTACTCTGTATGTAACTCCCTCCAGCCTGTGTTACTCTGTATATAACACCCTCCAGCCTGTGTTACCGTGTGTAACACCCTCCAGTCTGTGTTACTCTGTATGTAACACCTTCCAGCCTGTGTTACTGTGTGTAACACCCTCCATGCCGTGTGACTGTGTGTGTAACACCCTCCAGCCTGTGTTACTGTGTGTAACACCCTGCAGCCTGTGTTACTGTGTGTAACACCCTCCATGCTGTGTTACTCTGTGTGTAACACCCTCCAGCCTATGTTACTCTGCGTGTAATATCCTCCAGCCTGTGATACTGTGTAACACCCTCCAACCTATGCTACCATGTGTAACACACTGTAGCTTGTGTTACTCTGTGTGTAACACCCTCCTGCCTGTGTTACTGTTTGTAACACCCTCCCTACTGTGTTACTGTGTGTGTAACAC
>NW_025176555.1:0-2023 GCF_004010195.1 Chiloscyllium plagiosum | reverse complement strand
CTGCCAGTAGCAGTGGTGTGCTCTCCCTCTTTATGGGCATTTAAGCGGGCATTGGATCGGCATATGGAGGACAGTGGGCTAGTGTTGGTTAGGTGGGCTTGGATCGGCGCAACATCGGGGGCCGAAGGGCCTGTACTGCGCTCGTTGTTCTTCTATGTTCTATGTTCTGTGTAACGAGCACCCGAGCTACAAATCTCCTCACAAACTTTGAATGATTATTCCTTAATTGTTATTATAAATGTGAATTATATTTTAACTCTGCACTGAGGTAAAATGACCATCAATCCTAATTGGACATTCTAAATTCACCCAAAGCTGGAGGAACTGGGCTGAGCAGAAAATTTGCTAAACTCAGTGAAACAGCAGATAGTATCAGTTGGCTGCAGAGAACAGTGGAAACCCAAGTCAAAGAGATCTCAAAGTTTCAGGGGGATCCAGTTGCAACCAGCTCAATAGTTGTGTTTTGAAGGAGTTTCGTACAGACTTGCTGTCATCTTGACTTCCTGCCAGTGTCTCAGCACTTTACACTTCTCCACCAGAGCAATCTCAAAGGGTGTTGGAGTCACCCTGCTGGAAGCTTTGAATCCAGCTCATGGCCACTTTCGGAGCTTTATCACTCGAGTATTAATCATTTCCAAACCATTTAAAACCGCTTAACATTATTGAAATCAATGTACACACAAACACTGTGATACATAAAAACACATGACTGTCTTCAAGTCCGTGTAATTACTGTTCAGTGGAAAATGCTTCGTAAGTAACATTTGCTTGGGTTGTATATCTTCAGCACGCATCTGGTTATCACCTCATCCAAGTGATCTGCGAAAGATAATTTACACACTACATGTTTCTCAGATTAATAATCACTATGTAATACTAATGCCTGAGGATATTAATATTAAAATGTATGTGATGATATTCCTGAATATTTGGAAGATTTCCAATAAGTATGCATCCCAATCACAATTACAAATGTGTAATTGTGGCTGAGTACATCAATGCCTGCAAGATTTTTCAACACATCTCCATTAAAATTACTCATTTGTTTATTCAGGCCAAATATTGAGAAAGTCCTCTGTAAATGCCAGTGACTGTGTATCTTTATAGGATACCCACATTCCTCATCTACTTTTTTTCATCCTAATTGTGGCTTGAATGTCTAAATATTGTGAATATGAAAAATTACAGGAAATGCATTCTTTTTTGTTGAGAAGGAAAGCAGAGAAATAATTCTTGAATAACTGAGAATTATGAATGACAAAATAATACTGTTTAATAATCCCTCAATGTCTTTTTTTTCCAAAACATCACCACAGCATTTTAATCTTCAATTCACTGATCTTAATGAATGTCGAATCAACATTAGAGGAAACTAATTTGAAAATATTTAATCATTTAATTTGCCAGAGCTCTAACATTAATTATCAATTTATTGCCATTCCAATACTCAGATGGTAATTCAGTTTAGTCTTTGTGACAGGCATCATGAGATTCACATTTTAGTTTAATCCATTGTTTCTTGGCATCAATATTAAAATGAAAAATTGTAATCATTCTTACCAGGTTAACACATCCCCCAAAACAACCCATGATTTCCCATCCACCACTCATAGTAAACATGTTCTCCCTTCCGATGTGAATGCGCAATATAATTATGAAATTAATATTCAGCCTTATGAGTTAAGACATGTTCGATTGCTATTCACGCCAAGAATAACTGTGCATTTTTACACATTACACAGTTGCACAGCAATTTGAGATATCTCACCAATTTAAATTTGGCATTAACTGATTTAAATGCAAATTCAGTCTTATTTCCAATATTTAATGCTTGTTCAAATCCAGTACATCCAGTTTTATGTGTGGAATTATGTTTCAGTACATCAACTGATGTACACATATCACACAGTTTGGTGTAACACTTATAGCAAATGCTGATTTTTATGGTAATAGTGCCATCCTAGTTGATTTTTAGTTCAATAATGGAATACAAATTGCTCTTTCTTGTAATAGTGGAATCCTG
>NW_025176554.1:0-2023 GCF_004010195.1 Chiloscyllium plagiosum | reverse complement strand
CAAACATGGGTGAGTCCAAAACATGCAGATCCAAATCTGTCCATGTTGAACGTAACCACGTGGGGCGTATCTGGACTTGTCAGTATTAAGTACAAACATCGTGAACTGTTTTGCGCCCCCTATCTATACGGTGATAAATTGGACAATTTCACAATTTTTGTAATGCATCTGTTCACTGTGTAACTAACCGCTCACTGAAGAAATTTCCAGAAGAATCTAACGAGTATGTGGATCTATCGCTCTTTCATAAAACTTACTAACTGAACATGTCTGCTTTTAGATATCCTCCAAGAAGTAACAATGTCGGGGAATGTTTGCAAAGTTGCTGCGATGAACTTGTCTCCAGTCAAGTCTTTTATTTTTTATTATTCAATCATGAACTGTGGGCATCTTTAACATTTATTATTGCTGAAAGAACACTGTGGAGTGAATCACATTCTCGGATCCGAAGTCTAATCAAGGCTCAATATTTGCATCATATTTCGTAAATGTCATTGATCAAATATGTTAGTTGCTTTAAAACTAGATAGTGGATACATGTCACCATCTGTCGCAAATTTTATTTCAGGTTTTTACACAATTTAATTTTCACCAATTACTCTGACACATTACCTCTGAATATTAGCCTGGGGATTCGGATTACAAACCCAAAGATTTTACAACTGTACTACTAAACCTAACAGATCTGATCAGATTCTCTATATCTCAAGAAAGCCCTGCTTAACTGGATTAGTTTACACTCAATATAATCACGCTGGACTCTCACTTGTCCAAACAGAATGCAATGATATTGGCCAGCACATGTTCATTTCGAAAATAATCCTTAACTCCATTTTTTACGATGATGTACCATATTTCACAATGATCTTGACAAGTATTGAAAATAGCAGCATAGATCTGGGCAATTCTAGATTAGAAGGAATCGTTGTGAATCGTGCTGATGCAGAATTAGTGATATAAAATGGTGATATTGACTTCCAATACATGGGCTATTGCATCAAAGTTAATTTACAATTTCAGTGATATTTGAGCCCATTGTATGAGTGACTTACAAGCACAGGCACAGAATAACCTTCACTTGGTTGAGATTCCCTTCTTGTTAGATTATCTCAGGTTATTATTTTCCATTGTGTCAGTTAAAAAAAAAACTAACGAACCTGAACACATGATTGCTTTCCATCCAACGCTGTATTTTACAGGCATATATTTTAGTTTTTTCTTTGCCTCTATAATAAAATGTAACTGTAATTCAACAGTTTCAACATAGAAAGGTTTCACTGCAATTGAAAAAAAAAGCAAAACACATAACATACACTCGAGACTTGCAGCAGCTGTGAAGAAACTCTTTGCTTCACATAATCTCATTAATCTGAAAGAAATCCCTGGAGCCTGGCGGTAAGTATATTTATGGCTTTACCTTAAACTAGTGCAGAAACCACGTGAAAGGCACATGAGAAATGCACGGATTGCCAACAGGTCTGGTGTTTGCCATTTATTATCCAGTTATTGCAATTGTTGGTGTTCCAGGTAAAACTTAATTAACATTTATGGGTCTTTTCTTTCAGTTTTGCAACATCTCTCACTTAGTAAAACTGCATTCGCCAGCGTGCCAGTATTTATTGGCCTGCTTTAATAGGAAGCCTGTTCCTATTAGTTCCTTCACCATTCTTTTTATTTGAAATGACTACTCGCCATTTATGTCATGATCTTAGATACATTTGGAGCATTAACTTTGAGATTTAAGATGAAAGATTTATTCTATTTACCAGCATTACTTAATGCCATTATGATTTTAATTCCTTCTTAAACGTGTATCTTTGCTTTTGTTGGTGATATCTTAAACCATGCAAATTGATATGCACCACTTTCTACTAATATTGTATTTTTGTATCCATTACATAACTAAGATTTTTGAAATGTTTGAAGCTTAATATTGCTATCAAGACGAAGTTTCTTCCTATCATGTGCTTGGCACTCTCAGTGCACATGGATAATCTTAAGTGTAATCGTTAATGTCGTATCT
>NW_025176553.1:0-2023 GCF_004010195.1 Chiloscyllium plagiosum | reverse complement strand
TGTCCTTTATTAGGTACGGAGACCAAAACTGCAGACAACACTGCACAATGTTCGAGTTGAGGTCTCACCAAGAGCCTGTACAGCTGCACTGAGACACCATTACTCCTGGACTCAAGTCCCCCTGAAATGAGGCTCAACACCCCATTTATCTTCCTGACTGCTTTCTGCTCCTGCAGTCTTGCTTTAAGTGACTGGTGTACAGGGAGATCTCAGATCCTTTTCAATGTTACAGCTCCCCAATTGGTGGATCTGTGTAAAAAGGTCTGTGTGCCAATGTATTCCCAGTATTGGCTTCTGTCTTCAGAACTCACTGCCCTGCATGGGACTCAGATGTCTGTCCAAACAATAACAGAAGAAAAGTGCAGTTCCCTTCATAGATCAACATTTCTCAACCAATCCCTTTTCCAATGGTTGGCTGGTATTTTAGTGTTTCCCAAAAAAGTAGGCAACATCACATTTAGCCACACTGCTCTTCATCTGCCATATATTTAATAATTCACTCCATTTGTTTCAATCACCTTGAAGTTTTTTTCACATCCTCCTCACTTTCCAAAATCCTCGTTCCGTCAGCACTTGGAAACTTTCAATTTGACCCCCTCAACGAGATGTTTGAGATGTGTTGTGAATATCTGGCGCCCCAGCACCAATCGTTGCGATGCCTCATGAGCCTTCCAAACTGAAAACCATCCATTTATTCCGACTCATTGTTTCCTGTCAACACTCCCATTTTAACACCATGTTCATATATTACCCCCTATCCGATGTGCTTTTACTTTGCACCCTAGGCTTGGGACTCTATTAAAATTCTTGCTAAAAATCCAAGTTCAATGCCTCTATTGTTTTTTACTGTAATTAATCTACCAGTCAGTTTCTGAAATATGTTTCCTATTTCTTCAATGTGCGTTGATTTTTTTTCCTATGTCCATTATTTTCTGCTCCAATAATTACTCCAAATTAGTTTATTTACTAGATTAATTCTACATCATTTTCTCGTCAGACTCAGGTTTTCTCCTATTGCTGGGAAGGCTTTGTTTATGTCTTTTTCTGTGAAGACAGAAGTGAAGTAGTTGTGTCATGTTTCTCTGTTCTCCATTCTCCATTCCCTGGTTTCAGACTGAAAGGAAGCGGAAACTTTGACTAAAAAGAACAGCTGTTGTCTATTCACCCTGTCCATGACCCTTGTAATCTTAAATCTGAATTACCTACCCACTCAACTTCATCTGCTCCAAAATAAATAACTCAAGCTTACCCAGCCTCTCTCCACATCTCATATGTTCCATCCCAGGGAACATCCTGGTGAATATCTTCTGCACCTCATCCAGTACAATCACATCCTTCCTGTAATGTGGTTCTCAGAACTGCACACAATATTTCATTTAGCTGACCAAAGTGCAATATAAAACTCGTATAATCTTTGTGTCAATGAATGAAGGCTTTATCTACAGTCATGCTGAACTCATCAATTATCATATCCAGTCACATTCAGGGATGTGTGGAGAAGCAGGCTCTGAGCTTCCTAGTGTGATGCCATTCATTGAGTACTCCCCTGTTTGGTTCCTTCTTCCAAAATGTATCACCTCATATTTACCAGGGTTACCTTCTATCTGCCATTGATCTGACCATCTGACCATTCCATCTGTATCTTCCTGTAACATAGGACCTTCCTCCTCACTGCCAACCATTCGGCCAATCTTTGTGTCAAACGCAAACTTACTTATCACACTCCCCCTACCCACGTCACTTTCACATCACTTATGAATACCACAAATAATAAGGGACACAGCACTGATCTCTGCAGTACACCAGAGGAAATTGGGCTTCAGTCACAAAAACACCCTTCTACCATGAAGTTGAGTTGGGATGCAACTTGGCAGGTCTCTACTAGGTCCTACATGTTCCCTGGTTGTTCTGTTCCACTTGATATACTGAAGAATATCTGGGGATTCTCCTTAATCTTGCCCTACCTCTGTGTTAGTCAGTCCCCTCCAAGAGAAGAATTTCCTCCATATTGCGGTCTTAAATG
>NW_025176552.1:0-2023 GCF_004010195.1 Chiloscyllium plagiosum | reverse complement strand
GTGGCTCGGTTTTTAGCACCACTGCCTCACAGCAACGGGGTCCCAGGTTTGATTCCAGCCTCGGCCGACTGCTTGTGTGGAGTTTATAGATTCTCCGTGTGTCTGCGTGGGGTTACTACGGTTACCTCCCACGGTCCAAAGATATGCAGTTCAGGTGAATTGGTAATGCTAAATTGCCCATTGTGTTAGGTTCATTAGTCAGAGGGAAAACCGCTGAGGCCAAACGCCAGTTCGTGGACACCTCCTCCTACTGCCCCCTTGACCATGACCACACCTCCCACCACCGAACCATCATCTCCAAGACGATCCATAACCTCATCACCTCAGGGGATCTCCCATCCACCGCCTCCAACCTCATAGTCCCACAACCCCGCACCGCCAGTTTCTACCTCCTGCCCAAAATCTACAAACCTGACTGCTCCGACGACCCATTGTCTCAGCCTGCTCCTGCCCCACCGAACTCATCTCTGCATACCTCGACACGGTTCTGTCCCCCTTAGTCCAAGAATTCCCCACCTACGTTGGGGACACCACCCACACCCTCCACCTCCTCCATGATTTTCGCTTCCCCGGTCCCCAACGCCTTATCTTCACCATGTACATCCAGTCCCTGTACACTTCCATCCCCCACCACGAATGACTCAAAGCCCTCCGCTTCTTCCTTTCCCGCCGTACCAACCAGTACCCTTCCACTCACACCGTCCTTCGACTGACTGAACTGGTCCTCACCGTGAACAACTTCTCTTTCCAATCCTCCCACTTCCTCCAAACCAAAGGATTAGCCATGGGCACCCGCATGGACCCCAGCTATGTCTGCCTCTTCGTAGGATATGTGGAACAGTCCATCTTTCGCAGCGACACTGGCACTATCCCCACCTTTTCCTCCGTTACATCGATGACTGTATCGGCGCTGCCTCGTGCTCCCACGAGGAGGTTGAACAGTTCAGCCACTTTACCAACACCTTCCACCCCGACCTCAAATTCACCTGGACCGTCTCAGACTCCTCCCTCCCCTTCCTAGACCTTTCCATTTTTATCTCGGGCGACCGAATCAACACGGACATTTCCAATAAACCGACCGACTCCCACAGCTACCTAGACTACACCTCCTCCCACCCTGCCCCCTGTAAAAACGCCATCCCATATTCCCTATTCCTTCGTCTCCACCGCATCTGCTCCCAGGAGGACCAGTTCCAAAACCGTACAACCCAGATGGCCCCCTTCTTCATGGACCACAATTTTCCCCCAGACGTGGTCGACGATGATCTCCACCGCATCTTTTCCACTTCCCGCTACTCCGCCCTTGACCGCCGCCCCTCAAAACGCCAACAGAACAGAACCCCACTGGTCCTCACCTACCACCCCACCAACCTCCATGTACAGCATATCATCCGCCGTCATTTCCGCCAACTCCAAACGGACCCCACCACCAGGGAGATATTTCCCTCCACTCCCCTATCAGCGTTCCAAAAAGACTACTCCCTCCGTGACTCCCTCGTCGGGTCCACACTCCCCACCAACCCAACCTCCACTCTTGGCACCTTCCCCTGCAACCACAAGAAATGCAAAACTTGCGCCCACACCTCCCCACTTACTTCCGTCCAAGGCCCCAAGGGATACTTCCATATCCGCCACAGCAACACATTTTCAGCTCAGAGGGAAAAGTGTCCGAGTAGGTTACTCTTCGGAGGGTCGGTGTGGACTTGTTGGGCCAAATGGCATGTATCCACACAGTGACAAATCTAATACAGGCACATTTGCAACATTTAGTAAAGGACGGAATTCTTAAAATGTTATTGCTTGCTTTGATGCTACATCTTGTGCTAATGTCTAAAGAACGTAAAAAGAAGTAAGAAAATCTCCTTGGTCATTTCCTTTTAATCCTTGATACACAGGTAAACCACCGAAGATTTTGGATAAAACATACTCCTGATACGACCATAAGAACTTGGAGCAGTAGGCAATTCAGCCCTTTAAGCCTGCTCCACCATTTAATATAATCATGGTAGATCTCAGCCCTGCC
>NW_025176551.1:0-2022 GCF_004010195.1 Chiloscyllium plagiosum | reverse complement strand
GGACCTTGGTGTACAAGTCCATCAATCCCGGAAAGCATCAGCACAGCTAGACAGGGTGGTGAAGAAGGCACATGGGATACTTGCCATCATTAGCCAGGGTGTAGAATATAGGAGTAAGGAAGTCTTGTTGTTACTTTACAGAGTATTGGTTAGGCCATATCTGGAACACTGTGTACAGTTCTGGTCATGACACTGTCAGAAGGACATGATTGGACTGGAAGGGTGTAGAGGAGATTCACCAGGATGTTCCCTGGGATGGAAAGTGTTAGTTATGAGGAGAGACTGGATAGACTGGGTTTGTTTTCTCTGGAGCAGAGGAAGCATGCAGGGAGTCTGATTGAGGTATACAACAATATGACTGGCGTAGACAAAGTCGTTCGTGAGAATCTTTTCCCCATGGCAGACATGTCTATTACCAGAGGGAATAAGCTTAACATGATGAAAAAGTGGTTTAGAGGGGATTTGGGGATTTCTTTTCCCCAGAGGGTGGAAAAAATATGAAATGTGCTGCCTGAGAAGGTGGTGGAGGCAGCTCCTCTCACAACATTTAAGACACATTCAGACGAGCACATAAAATGCCAGGGCATGGAAGGCTATGGACCAAGTGCACGTAAATGGAGGGGGATTAGTGCAGTTTGGTGTAAAGTGATCAGCATCAATATGGTGGGCAAAAGAGCTGTTTGTTTGTTTGCTGTATGACACTATGACAATGAAGAGAAGGATGTGGAAGCATTTTTCATGTCTTTTGTCAAGACAGCAACACAATCAAGGTGGGCGCTTACCCATGCAAAAACGAACTTGGGAATCACAAGAGGTTTCTGCATCCCTGTCAGAGGAATGTTCTCGGGATCATGAGGAGGTGAAAATGGCTATTCGAAGCACATATGAGTTGGTCTTGGAAACATACAGCAAATGTTTCAGAACTTACAGAAACAGCCTGGACACCTCCCATGGCAGGTCACTTGGGGATTACAAAAACACAGGCATCCAGAATTCTCTCTCTGAGTTTGAGAGAATTCATGAGAATCTTTTCCCCATGGCAGACATGTCTATTACCAGAGGGAATAAGCTTAAGGTGGACAAGAGCATTAAAGGCTGAGACTATTTACAATGCTCTCAGAGAAATTATTCTTTGACAAGAATTTAAAACTTGCTTCCCTTCTAGAATCAGAATTGGAAGACCAAAGAGTAACAACAGTAAGACAGGCAGCTACAATGGCTGATGATTATAGACTTTGTTAAAGCCAAAACCCTGCAGATGCTGGAATCCAAAGTTTTCAAACAGGAGGCTGGAAGAGCACAACAAGCCAAGCAGCATCAGGAGGTGGAGAAGTCACCTGATGGGAGACCGATCCAGAAACCTTATTCCCATCAGGCCCAGAAATGGGAGAAAAATAAAAATTGAGAGAGTGTGAGGAAGGCAGGGAGCCAGGGGAGAGAATGGACAGGAGAGACCAGCCCGAGAACTCCTCCTCAGATTAAGAAGGAAATTGCTGAGGGTGGAAGTGATGATCAGAAGCTGAAATGTTTCTCTGGGAATAAGGTGGGCCATCTGCGTTTGGAATGTTGGAAGTTCTGAGGTAGACCCATGGGACTTAGAGGAGTTAGTAAAAATGAATCAGAGAAGGGAACACAAACAGATAATCCCACGGAGCAGGTTGTAGCTGTTACTACAACAAAAAGGCTGGAGGTGAATTCTGTCATTAGTAAAGGAAGTTGGAAGGTAGATGAGAGATGGACAGGATTTTTATCAAAAGGAATGGTGACCACTTTTTCTTCAGCTAAACCCAGAACCAAACTGAGAGATACAGGGGCAACACAATCACTTTTACTGGAGAAAGAATTGATGTTCCCTCCAGAGAGCTCGATGGGAGCTAAGGTATTAATCAATGGGATTGGTGGGGAATATATTCCACTTCAATTGTATAAAGTGCAACTGGAATGTGATTTGTTATCAGGAGAAGTAATTGTCGGAGTGGGGAAAACATTCCTGTTGAGGGAGTCGATTTCCTTCTGGGGAAT
>NW_025176550.1:0-2022 GCF_004010195.1 Chiloscyllium plagiosum | reverse complement strand
GAGTCAGTCAGAGAGTGACACAGTGCATCTCAGGGCGAGTCAGAGAGAATTAGAGAGTGTCACAGTGTGTCACAGTCTGTCAGAGAGTGTCACAGTGTATCTCAGAGAGTGTCATTGAGAATCAGAGTGTGCAACAGTGTGTCACAGTCTGTCAGGGAGCGTCACAGTGCATCTCAGAGAATGTCATTGAGAATCAGAGAGTGTCACAGTGTATTGCAGTCTGTCAGGGAGTGTCACAGTGCATCTCAGAGCGTGTCATTGAGAATTAGAGAGTGTCACAGTGTGTCACAATCTGTCAGAGAGTGTCGCAGTGCATCTCAGAGCGTGTCATTGAGAATTAGAGAGTGTCACAGTGTGTCACAATCTGTCAGAGAGAGTCGGTGTGTGTCTCAGA
This sequence comes from Chiloscyllium plagiosum, assembly GCF_004010195.1. Taxonomy (NCBI): domain Eukaryota; kingdom Metazoa; phylum Chordata; class Chondrichthyes; order Orectolobiformes; family Hemiscylliidae; genus Chiloscyllium; species Chiloscyllium plagiosum. The sequence goes on along the minus strand of NW_025176550.1, from coordinate 1,628 downwards.
GAATGGCAGAGAGTGTCAGATAGAGTCACAGTTTGTCTCAGAGAGTGTCACAATCTGTCAGAGAGTGTCACAGTGTGTCACAGTGAGTGACACAGTGTGTCTCAGAGAGTGTCATAGTGTGTCAGAGAATGTCACCATGTGCGAGAGAGTGTCACAGTGTGTCACAGAAATTATCAAAGTCTGTCACAGACTGTCAGAGAGTGTCACAGTATGTCAGACAGTGTCACATTGTGTCTCAGAGAATGTCACAGTGTAGCAGAGAGTCTCAAGTGTGTCTCAGAGAGTGTCAGAGAGTGTCACAGTTTGTCTCAGAGAGTGTCACAGTGTGTCTCAGTGAGTGTCAGAAAAAGTCAGAGAATGTCACAGTGGGACATCGTCTGTCAGAGAGTGTCATAATGTGTCTCAGAGAGTGTCAGAGAGAATCAGATTGTGTCACAGTCTGACTCAGAGAGTGTCAGACCGGGTCAGAGAGTGTCACAGTGTATCTCAGGGATGGTCACAGTGCGTCAAAAAATGTCAATGTGTATCAGAGAGTGTCACACTCTGTCAGAGGTCATAGTGTTTCTCAGCGAGCGTCAGAGAGTCTCATAGTGTGTCTCAGAGTGTCAGAGAGAGTCAGAGAGTGTCTCAGTCTGTTACAGTCTGTCAGAGAGTGTCACAATGTGCCTCAGAGAGAGTCAGAGAATGTCAGACAATGTCACAGTGTTTCATAATCTGTCAGAGAGTGTCATGGTGTGTCATAGTGTGTCTCAGAGAGTGTCAGAGAGTGTAACAGTGTGTCTCAGAGAGTGTCAGACAGTGTCACAGTCTGTCAGGGAGTGTCACAGTGTGTCTTAGAGCGTCTCACAGTGTGTCTCAGAGTGTCAGAGAGAGTCACAGTGTGTCTCAGAGAGAGTCAGAGAGTGTCACAGTGTGTCTCAGAGAGTAACAGTGCGTCCGAAAGTATCACAGTGTGTCACATAGAGTGTCACCGTCTGTCAGAGAGTGTCACATTCAGTCAGAGAGTGTGACACAGTTGGACATAGTCTGTCAGAGAGTGTCATAGTGTGTCTCATAGTGTGTCAGAGATAGTCAGAGAAGGTCTCAGTGTGTTCCAGAGTGTCAGAGAGAGTCAGTGAGTGTCACAGTGTGTCTCAGGGAGAGCCAGAGAGTGTCACAGTGTGTCTCAGAGAGTGTGACAGAGAGTCAAAAAATGCCACAATGTGTATCAGAGAGTGACTGAGTGTCTCAGAGAGAGACAGATAGTCAGAGAATGTCACAGTGGGACATCGTCTGTCAGAGAGTGTTATAGTTTGTCTCACAGTGTGTCAGAGATAGTCAGAAAGGGTCACAGTATGTATCAGAGAGTGTCACAGTGTGTTGCAGTCTGTCAGAAAAGATTGCAGGGTATTTCAGAGTGTGTCAGGTAGAGTCAGAGAGTGTCACAGTGAGTCGTACTCTGTCTCCGAGAGTGTCAGAGAGAGTCAGTGTTTGTCTCAGAGAGGGTCACAGTCTGTGAGAGAGTGTCATAGTGTGTCCCAGAGAGAGACAGAATGAGTCAGAGAGTGTCACAGTGTGTCTCAGAAATTCACAGTGTGTCACAGTCTGTCAGAGGATGGCACACTGTGTTTCAGAGAGTGTCAGAGAGT
>NW_025176549.1:0-2022 GCF_004010195.1 Chiloscyllium plagiosum | reverse complement strand
CACAGTACAGGCCAGAGTTCAATACTGTCACAGTACAGGCCAGAGTGCAATAATGTCACAACACAGGCCAGAGTTCAATACTGTCACAGCACAGGCCAGAGTTCAATACTGTCACAGCACAGGCCAGAGATCAAGAATGACACAGCACAGGCCAGAATTCAAGAATGTCACAGTACAGGCCAGACTTCAATACTGTCACAGTACAGGCCAGACTTCAATACTGTCACAGTACAGGCCAGAGTTCAATACTGTCACAGCACAGGCCAGGGTGCAATAATGTCACAACACAGGCCAGACTTCAATACTGTCACAGCACAGGCCAGACTTCAATACGTTACAGTACACACCAGACTTCAATAATGTCACAGTACACACCAGAGTTCAATAATGTCAAAGTACAGACCAGACTTCAATAACGTCAATGCATAGGCCAGAGTTCAATAATGTCACAGTACAGGCCAGAGTTCAATAAAGTCAAAGCACAGCCAGAGTTCAATAAAGTCACAGTACAGGCCAGAGTTCAATAATGTCACAGCACAGGCCAGAATTCAATAATGTCACAGCACAGGCCAGAGTTTAGTAATGTCACAGTGCAGGCTAGAATTCAATAATGTCACAGTACAGGCCAGACTTCAATAATGTCACATTACAGGCTAGAATTCAATAATGTCTCAGTTCAGACCAGAGTTCAATAATATCACAGTACAGGCCAGACTTCAATAAAGTCACAGCACAGGCCAGAGTGCAATAATGTCACAGTACAGGCCAGAGTTCAAGAATGACACAGCACAGGCCAGAATTCAAGAATGTCACAATACAGGCCAGAGTTCAACAATGTCACAGTACAGGCCAGACTTCAGTAATGTCACAGCACAGGCCAGACTTCAATAATGTCACAGCACAGGTCAGAATACAATAATGTCACAATACAGGCCAGAGTTCAACAATGTCACAGTACAGGCCAGACTTCAATAATGTCACAGCACTGGCCAGACTTCAATAATGTCACAGCACAGGTCAGAATACAATAATGTCACAGCACAGGCCAGACTTCAATAATGTCACAGTACAGGCCAGACTTCAATAATGTCACAGCACAGATCAGAATACAATAATGTCACAGTACAGGCCAGACTTCAATAATGTCACAGTACAGGCCAGAGTTCAATAATGTCACAGCACAGGCCAGACTTCAATAAAGTCACAGCACGACTAGAGTTCAATAATGTCACAGTACAGGCCAGACTTCAATACTGTCACAGCACAGGCCAGAGTGCTATAATGTCACAGTACAGGCCAGATTTCTATAATTTCACTGCACTGGCCAGAGTTCAATAATGTCACAGAACAGGCCAGAGTTCAAGAATGCACAGCACAGGCCAGAATTCAAGAATGTCACAGTACAGGCCAGAGTTCTACAATGTCACAGCACAGGCCTGACTTCAATAATGTCAAAGCACAGGTCAGAGTTCAATAATGTCACAGTACAGACCAGATTTCAGTAATGTCAGAGCACAGACAAGAGTTCTATAATGTCACAGCACAGGTCAGAATCCTATAATTTCACATTACAGGCCAGAGTTCAATAATATCACAGTGCAGGACAGACTTCAATACAGTCACAGTACAGGCAAGATGTCAATAATGTCACAGCACAGGCCAGAGTTCAATAACATCACAGCACAGGCCAGACTTCAATAAAGTCAAAGCACAGCCAGACTTCAATAATGTTACAGTACAGGCCAGACTTCAATAATGTCACAGCACAGGCCAGACTTCAATAAAGTCACAGTACAGGCCAGAGTTCAATAATGTCACAGCACAGGCCAGAATTCAATAATGTCACAGCACAGGCCAGACTTCAATAAAGTCACAGCACAGGCCAGAGTGTAATAATGTCACAATACAGGCCAGACTTCAACAATGTCACAGTACAGGCTAGATTTCTATAAAGTCACTGCACTGGCCAGAGTTCAATAATGTCACAGTACAGGCCAGAGTTCAATAATGTCACAGCACAGG
>NW_025176548.1:0-2022 GCF_004010195.1 Chiloscyllium plagiosum | reverse complement strand
AAACTGCACACAATATTCCAGGTGCGATCTCACTAGGGCTTTGTACAGCTGCCGAAGGACCTCTTTGCTTCTATACTCAATTGCACTTGTAATGAAGGCCACCAAGCTATTAGCATTTTTCACTGCCTGCTGTATCTGCATGCTTGCTTTCATTGACTGATGTCTAAGAACACTGAGATCTCGTTGTACTGCCCCTTTACCTAACCTGACTCCATTTAAGTAGTCACCAGCCTTCCTGTTCTTTCCACCAAATTGGATAACCACATATTTATCCACATTGAACTGCATCTGCCATGCATCCGTCCACTCACCTCGCCTGTCCAGGTCACCCTGTATTCTACTGACATCCTCCTCATATTTCACCCTGCCACCCAGCTTTGCGTCATCAACAAATTTGTTAATATTACTTTTGTACCAACATTTATGATTAATGTACATTGTAAGAAGCTGCGGTCCCGGCAGTGATCCCTGCGGTAAACTACTGGTCAGTGACTGCCATTCTGAGAGGGAGCGGTTTATCACTAGTCTTTGTTTCCAGTCAGCCAAACAATTTTCAATCCATGTCAGTATTTTGCCTCTAATACCATGTGCCCTACATTTGCTAACTAACCTCCTATGTGGGACTTTATCAAAGGCTTTCTGAAAGTCCAGGTATACTACATCCACTAGATCTCCCTTGTCCATTTTCTGAGTGACATCCTCAAACAATTCCAGAAGATTAGTCAAGCATGATTTCTCCTTCATAAATCCATGTTGAGGCTGACCTATCTTGTTACTTTATCCAGATGTGTCGTAATTTCGTCCTTTATAATTGACTACAGCATTTTTACCACCACTGAGGTCAGACTAACTTGTCTATAATTCTCTGTTTTCTCTTTTCCTCCTTTCTCAAAAAGTGGGACAACATTATCCACCCTCCAATCCGCACGAACTAATCTTGAATCCATAGAACATTGGAAAATGATCATTCACGATTTCTAGAGCAACCTCCTTCAGTAGCCTGTGATGCAGATCATCAGGTCCCGGGGACTTATCAGCCTTCAGACCTAAAAGTCTCTCCAACACCATTTCCTGCCTCATATAAATTCCCTTCAGTTCCAATTCTTCAGCCGCTATTACATCTGGGAGATTGCTCATGTCTTCCCCCGTCAAGACAGAAAAAAGTACCAATTCAGCTCTTGTGCCATTTCTTTGTTCCCCGTAATAAATTCAACCACTTCTGTCTTCAAGCGCCCAATTTTAGTCTTTAGCATTTGTTTTATCTTTTCACATACCTAAAAAAGCCTTTACTATCCTACTTTATATTTTTGGCCAGCTTACCTACGTACCTTATTTTTTCTGGGCGTATTTCCTTTTTATTTAGCCTCTGTTGTTCTTTAGAAGCTTCCCAGTCCTCTGATGTCCCACTCATCTTTGCTATGTTATACATTTTATGGTTATAAAATTCCCTCGTCAGTCATGGCCACCCCGCCTCCCCTTCGGATCTTACTTCCTTTTTGGAATGAACTGATCCTGCATCTTCTGCATTCTACCCAGAAATACCTGCCATTGTTGTTCCACTGCCATCCCTGCTAGGGTATTGCACCATTGAACTTTGGCCAGTTCCTACCTCATAGCTCCATCTTTCCCCTTATTCAACTGCTGTATTGTCAATTCCGATCCTATCCTCTCCCTTTCAAACTGCAGATTAAAGCTTATGGTATTGTGGTCACTACCTCCTAATGGCTCCTTTCCTTCGAGGTCCCAGATCAAATCCGATACGTTGCACAACATCAGATCCAGAGGTGCTTTCTCCCTGGTCGGCTCCAGCACAAGCTGTTCTAAGAATCCATCTCGGAGGCACTCCACAAACTCCCTTTCTTGGGGTCCAGTACAATCTTGATTCTCTGCATGATGAAATTCCACATAACAACTGTAGTAATATCTTTGAGACAGGCCACTTTCAGCTCCTTATTCAACTTACACACTACATCCAGGCTACTGTTTGGAGGCCTGTAGAAAACTCACATTCGGGTCCTTCTA
>NW_025176547.1:0-2022 GCF_004010195.1 Chiloscyllium plagiosum | reverse complement strand
ATCTGAACATCATGTGCTCTGGAAATTACACATAGAAGTATTGTGAATACTGCAGTCTTATTGAATGGTCTCAAGTTGTATCTAAACTGCCAGAACTAAGTGACTGCTCATGCTGTGAAAAATAAATTCCATAAGTGTATATGAGTTGGGTTGAAGTGTATGTTGTGAACAAAATTATAGAGCAGGTTATTCCGGAGTCGGTGTTGTGTGGTAAGAAAGACTAATTACTAACCTTACTCTGCAGCAGCTTTTGAGAATTAGTGACGTTAATAAGGTGCATTTTACATGGCGCCCGAATACAATATCGAATGTGTGAACATTCTGGTCAAGCATCATGGAAGCCTGGAGGGTAGAGGGTTAAGTACACTCCAGTAAATTGGGAAAGTACAATATAACATTCAGTGGTAGAGAAGCAATGGTTGTTCGACTCATACAGTCCAAGAGCACGGACACAGGTCCTTCAGCTCAAAGTGATCCATCCTGAACAAAATGTCCATTCACACAAACCCATTTCCCTGCCATTGCCCTGTATCCTTCTAATCCTTTCCTCTCCGTATATTTGTCCAAATGCCTTTTAAATGTTGTTAATGTATCCACCTCAACCACTTCCCTGGCAGCTCATGCCATATGCATATCAAGATGTGTGTAAAGATCATTGCTCGTCAGTTTCCCTTTTATTTTTACCCCCTGATCTTAAACTGATGCCCTCCAGTCTGTGATTGCTGTCCAACATTGGGAAGAAAAGACTGGGTACATTCACTCTATCCATGCCTCCTTGCCTTGTCTCCTGAATGGGGAGAAGACTTCTCAGAAAACTCCGAGCCCCAGAGTAGATCAATTAACAGAATAATCAATTATCTGAATGAAATAGTGCTCCGTCCATCTCAATCGGATAATCGAGTTTTCTCTGCATATCTTATCTCTCAGAATCTTCTTAAATAACTATCTGTACCGATGTTAGTTCTACTGGTCTATAGCTCCCAGGTTTACCTTTGTAGCCCTCCTTGAATAAGGGCCCAGCATTCACTATCCTCCAGTCCTCCAAGACCTCACACGTTGGCCAGCGATGTTGCAAAAGTACCAACCACGGCTCTATATTTTCTTCTCTATCCACCTGCAGAGTTCCTGAATCGATTTGGTCAGGATCCGGAGATTTATAGAAGTACTGCAAATTCGGAATAATACTTCTCTTTATTGAACTTACAACCACCACATAGTGACTTGATGATGGTTAACGTAACATTTTAAATATTATATTAATCGTAGGAAGTGACTTCAGAGGAATTCCAGAAATTGTGGAAACCTGAGAATTCTCAGAAATTGATGATTCAGAAAAGGAGGCCCATGAAGCTGATAAGGAAATCACAATGCGAACCTGCATGCTAACAAACAGGAACACAAAGACTGCAACAATCTACTATCTATAATTCAAAGGAAACAAAACAAAAGCAATGTCAAATGTGGAAGTTTGTAATCGGGAGAGGAGAGTTTATTGTAGAGAACAAGGAAATGGCCAAGAAAATAACCAGTTATTTTATATCTCTCTTCATGGAGGAAGATGCAGAAAATCACCTAGAAAATCAAGTGATCAGATGGAGCTTATGGAACGAAAGACATAAAGCCAATTTATATCAGTAACAGGGCAGTACATGAAAATGCAGCTAGATGGGACGTTGCTAAGTCTGACAAAACAGATTTACTTCGTATCATAATGTCAGACCTAAGGCACTAATGGACGTATTAATTGCACAGTCGATGACTATGTTTTATTTTCCGGTACATTCTGCAGCGTCTGAAGACATTGTAGATAAATGGAAGGTAGTAAATGTTAGCCAAGCATTTTAGCTGAATGGAAAGGATCCAAGCAAATATTTGTGATTCGCAGGAGCTGGCTTTGGATTGGGGTCGACAACATTAAAAATCAACGAGGTAATAACAATGACTGCAGATGCTGGAAACAAGATTCTAGATTAGTGGTGCTGGAAGAGTACAGCAGGTCAGGCAGCATCCAATGAGCAGCGA
>NW_025176546.1:0-2022 GCF_004010195.1 Chiloscyllium plagiosum | reverse complement strand
CCCGGGAGGCAACATACCAACCGTGGGTCTCTCTCGTCCTCACAGAACCTCCTACCTGCCTCCCTAACTATCGAGACCCAAATGACTACTGCTCTGCTCTGCTCCTCTTTCTCCTTCCCTTCTGAGCAGCAGATGCCCCACTGCTTTCCTCTGGTAAGTCATCCCCCCCAACAGTATCCAAAACGGTTTACTTATTGTTGAGGGGAATGGCCATAAGAGATCCCTGCACTGCCTGCGGGTTCCCTTTCTGTCCCCCAACTGTTATCCATCTGTCTTTTTCTTTTATCTGGGGAGTGACTACTTCTCTATATGTCCTGCCAATAACCCCCTCTGCCTCCCGAATGATCCAAAGTTCATCCAACACCAGCTTCAGTTCCCTAACGCGGTTTTCGAGGAGCTGGTGTTGGGTGCACTTCCCACAGATGTAGTCAGCAGGGACCGTAGTGGTGATCCTTACTTCCCACATTCTGCAAGAGAAACATTCCACTGCCCTAAACTCCATTCCCACTATTCCCAAGGTTACCTTACCTCATCAGTCTGGCACCCACAACCTTTCTTTAGATTAGAGGAGGAGAATGGCTGGGAGACACTACCCAAGTAGTGTCTCAGGTAATGCAACCACGCAAATATAAACTGTTCTACCTACCCTTCTCAGAAGTCCTTTGCTCGCTCCTCCCTCGCTGGCCTGAAGGTAAGAAGTTTAAATATACTTACCGGCCATCCCGACAATCACCTTGCACCAATATCACCTCATCCCGGCTCCCCCCCTCTCGTTGCTCTGAAATGTTGATGATATTAATGTGGGAGATGGTCGGGGGGGGCGGTTTGGGGAGTTGGAGAATGATAAACAATCTTGTGGATGACGCAACGATAGGCTGGATGGGGCACAGTGAGGAGGAAAGTGTTTAGTTGCAGGAGGGTACACATTGATTGTTCAGGTGGTCAGATCAATGACCAATAAAAATTAGCACTGGAAGATGTGAGATGCTGCACTTTGGATGAAGTAACAAGACAAGAGAGAACTCAAACCAAGAAGATAGGTTAGTCTTGCTTTTGGAGCAGAGAAGGGTGAGGGGTGAACCTGACAGAGATGTATAAGAGCATCAGAGGTATGGGCAGAGTGAACAGACAGCAGCTGTTCCTCTTAATCAAAGTGTCAAAAAGAAGGGACACGTGTTTGAAGCGAAAGAGAAGATATTGAGAGAGGATTTGGGGAATCCGTTGTGAACACAGAGGATAGATTGTGTCTATTATGCATTGCCTGGGAGGGTGGTTCAGTAAGGTAACCTCACAAACTTTATAACACACTAGCATCAGCACTGGATGGTGCAAACTCGATTGGCCTTGTCTTTATACATGATTCCATGTGGTGGCAGCCATGAAAGCTCTGATACATTCTGAAGCACCAACCAACAGTACTTGTTGGTTTGTTCTGGCGAACTGTGCTCAGTAAGTGGCGAGATTACAAATCAACATCATCCCATGGAATATCAGCACTTACTCAACCTAGGACAGCCCAGCCATCTGTTAAAATATCCAGGATAAATCATATGCTCAGTGCAAGCATCGTCCCTCCAAAGCAATAACATAATTCCAACTGTTTGGCACCATTATTTTAAGGATACCAATAACACAGACACAGATTTCTCTTCATTACTATATAGACTTGTAAATGCAAGGTTGCTATTTCTCAGAAAAATAATAAACTCCATCCTATATGTTTGCTTTGACAATGAGTCCGTTTTCCTGTTTGCCTGCGAGCTGTTCATCACAGCATGACGGATTGTGTAACATTCCATCCACCACCAGTAATATTTACTCCCAGCTAATCCAGCACATGAGATGCACAGCTGGCACTCCTTCCCACCAGCCACTTGGACAGACCAATATCAACTGGACTGGAATGTCTCAAGGGCAATTAATGCTGGTCTAGCTCCTTTAAAATTTCAAATGAATTGAAACGACAATTAGATTTTCTATAATTATTACAAAATGCAGAGTTTGTTTTTATTGATCTGATGA
>NW_025176545.1:0-2022 GCF_004010195.1 Chiloscyllium plagiosum | reverse complement strand
GGTCATGCCTCACAGATTTTATTGTGTTCTTTGCGGAAGTGTAAGGCAGATTGACAAAGGTCGAGCAGTAAATGTGGCATTTGATAAGGTTCCCCATGATAGCCTCACTCATAAAGTCAGGAATTATGGAAACAGGGAGACTTGGCTATCTGGATTCAGAATTGAATGGATGACAGAAGGCAGAGAGTGCATGTTGGTGGAAAGAATTCTGCCTGGAGGTCAGTGTTGAGTGGATCCCCCAGAGCTCTGTTCTTGGGCCTCTGCTCTTTGTACTTTTTATAAATGAGTTGGATGAGGAGGTTGAGGGGTTGGTGAGTAAATTTTGCAGAAGACACAAAGGTTGGAGTTCCGTTTATAGTATCAAGGGATACTGCAGCTACAGCGTGACATAGGCAAAATGTAGTGCTTGGGTGAAAATGACAAATGGAGTTCAACCAGAACAATATGAAGTGATACATTTCGGAAGATCGAACTCGAAAGCTGAATATAGGATTACAGACAGGACTTTTCGCAGTGTTGAGGAACAGAGAGATCTTGGTGTTCAATTAGATAGATCCCTCATAGTTGCTACCCAAGTGGATAGGAGTGTTAAAGAGCATATGGTGTTTTGGCTTTCATTAACAGGGAGATCGAGGTTAATACTACGAGGTTTTGTTACAGCTCTACAAGTCACTGGTGAGACCACACATGCAATATTGTGTCCAGTTCTGGTCGCCCTATTGAAGGAAAGGTACAGAGGCTTTGGAGACGGTGCAAAAGAGGTTTACCAGGATGCTGCCTTGTGAGGGTTTGCCTTGTGAAGAGAGGTTGACCAAGCTCGGACATTTTCCTCTGGAGAGGAGGAAGAGACGTGACCTGATCGAGGTATGCAAGGTAATAGAAGAAATAGATAGAGTCAAAAGCCTGAGACCTTTCCCCAGTGCAGGATTGACTGGTACGAGGGCTCGTAGTTGTTAAGATATTAGGAGAAAGGGAAAGAGGGGATGTCAGAGGAAGGTTCCTGACGCAGAGAGTTGTGAATGCATGGAATGCGTTGTCAATGGTGATGGTGGAAGCAGAGTAATTAGGGACATTTAAGCGACTGCTGGACATGCACATGGATAGCAGACAGCTGAGGGGTGTGTAGCTGAAGTTATTTGATTTTACACTGGGATTAATGCTCGGTACCACGTCCTGGACCAAAAGGCCTACTTTTCTATTTTCAATGTCCCATTAAAAGTGGTAATGAAATAACTTTAGTGAGCGCAATTAATGAGAATCCCAAAGCCTTTTGTTAAGATATAAGAAGCAAGCGGGTAACTGGAGAAAGGATTGGTCCACTAAAGGATAAGGAAGGAAGGCTGCATTTTGAACCTGAGAAGATGTGTGAAACTCTGAATAATTACTTGGCATCAGTGTTCACTGAGGAGAGGGACATGATGAATTTCTAAATTAGAGATAGAAGTTTGATTACTCTGGATCACGTTCACATAAGTAGTTAAGATACTTATGTTTGGTGGGATAGAGTTTATTAAGGTCGACAAATCCACAGGACCGGGTGGGATCTATCCCAGGTTGCTGAGGGAGGCAAGAGAGAAAATACCTAGGCGCTGACAGCTATCTTTGTAACATCCTTAAACTCAGGTGAAGTGCTGGAGGATTGGAGAATTTGCTCGTGTTGCCCTCCTGTACAAAAGGGGGTGTAGGAACATTTCGGTTAACTACAGACCAGTGAGCCTGACGTCAGTGGTAGGAAGGTTGCTGCAGAAGGTTCTTAGGGGTAACATCTATTTATATTTGAAACAGAATGGACTTAGCAGTGATAGGCAAAATGGTTTTGTACGGGGTGATCGTGCCTTACCAACTTACTCGAATTCTTCGAGTAAGTCAACGCCTTGATATATGAAGGAAGGGCTGTAGATGTCATTTACATAGACTTTGACAAGGCGATTGGTAAGGTTTCCATGGTAAACCAACGGAGAAAGTGAAGTCACATAGTGTGCAGAGTGCTCTAGGTATGTGGATAAAGAACTGGTTGAAAAA
>NW_025176544.1:0-2022 GCF_004010195.1 Chiloscyllium plagiosum | reverse complement strand
GGTTTCCAGCATCTGCAGTCATTGTTTTTACCTCTGATCAAGATCTCATTGTACTCTGAGGTAACCTCCTTTGCTGTCCACTACACCTCCAATTTTGGTGTCATCTGCAAACCTACTAACTCCACCTCTTATGTTCACATCCAAATCATTTATATAAATGACGAAAAGTAGAGGACCCAGCACTGATTCTTTCGGCACTCCACTGAACACAGGCCTCCAGTCTGAAAAGCAACCCTGCACCACCATCCTCTGTCTTCCAGCTTTGAGCCAGTTTTGTATCCAATCAGAGGATGCGTGGTAGCTTCCCAAGAAAGTAACTGTTACTCAACACAACTGAAATGAAAAATGATAATTTTGTGGGGCTGGGTTTGAGAGTCTGAGGGAGAAAGGGGGTGGGGCTGCTGGGCAGAGAGAACACTGGTGGGAGGAACTGTTCCTTCCTGCCCAACAGCATCCTGCACAGTGAAAGCTGGGCCAGGCTATCTGCTTTGTCTCTGCATTCCCTGCCCCACATAAAGTAGTGACCGAGGCAGTATGACCTTTAACTGGTCAAATATAGACCTCTGGGCGGGTAGGCTGCCTGGTGCTTTCATGTCAATTGTCATATGGGTGATAGTGGGGGATTGGTAGGCAAATAATGGGAAGGCCACCTGCTTTAATTTACAAGCCTGTCCTCCAAGTTCAAATGTAGAGTGGGTTTGGTGAGAAAACACAGGTTACTCAGTACGTTTTTACATCTATTTAAGAGAACAAAATTCTTTAGAAATGTTATTCTCAGGAATATTTGTAACCATTTTCATCTGTAAGCAATAGTTTTGATGATAAAGATGCACAGATTCCACAGGTGATTTAGTTAATTCTCTGCGAGGGAATTTGAAACCAGTTACTGCAACCATGCTATTATGTATGTCTCAAGAAATCCAACAAGTGTCTTAGATTAAGTATACAGTGCCCAAAACAGGCAGAAACCCACTGGGTCTTATAATGCACAGTGGGAAATTCCAGCAATGCAGTTCAAAAATTAAGATCCTGCAGCAATATTCACATCAGTTTCTTTATTTTCATGGTGTTCATGGACTACAATGTTATCGAAAAAGCTATTATAGAGATTGGTTTTGTCTGAAATAAACTAACTCTGGAATCAAGATTTTGCCATTGCATCATCTCTAATGAATAGAAGATTTTTTTTGTAGTTAGAAAGTTTGCTATTTGCAGCATTTTAATATTATATGAAACAGGACTTTGACTATATTCGCACCATCAAGAAAATGTTGTCTATAGAATGGAATTAACCACGTTTGAATATCAGACGTGTGACAATAAGAACATACTCTGGAATTTGACAGCATCTTTTTATATTACGCAAGCAGAATGGGATAATCAACAACTGATTCATGCAAAGAACACTATGAGTTTCATGTCTTAGAATAATATTTTCAGCCCTGCAGCTCCGACTTCGGAAATCTCAGCAGAAGAGTGGATGCATTTTTGTATCTCGCATTAAACATACGATTGCTGTATCCATATCAAAGAAGCAAAGGATTGAACTTCGTCCTGTGTGGACCAAAGCTGTATTCCAACCTGCTCAAGAAATTCTTCTTGACATTCAATTTATTTATCGTCAACCGAATAAATACAGTAAATAGCCATTGTGCCTTATTGCATAACATTTATGAACGTGAAATTTCTTTTCCCATGTTTTGCTTTGGTCAGAATTGAAAGCAATAAGATAGAATCATATCAAATAGCCCCAAACTGCTTTCTAGTCTCGGATTACATCGACAATTAGAAAGAGTTACTTGGTTTAAAAAGCTTGGTTAGCTCGCTGAACTTGAAGGTTTGTTTTCAGATGTTTTGTCACCATACTAGGTAACGTAATCAGTCAGAGTCTCTGGTGAAGCGCTGGTAGCATGTTCCACCTTTCTATTTATTAGGTCTTGATTTCTTAAAGTGGGTGATGTCATTTCTGGTTCTTTTTACAATGGAAGGTAGATGGGATCTAAATCAATGTGTTTATTGATG
>NW_025176543.1:1832-2022 GCF_004010195.1 Chiloscyllium plagiosum | reverse complement strand
CATGGGTCATTGAGTGTCCTGCGTGGGCCATTGATTATCCTGCGTGGGTCACTGAGTGTCCTACGTGGGTCATTGAGCGTCCTGCGTGGGTCATTGAGTGTCCTGCGTCGGGCATTCAGTATCCTGCGTGGGTCATTGAGTGTCCTGTGTGTGGCTCATTGAGTGTCCTGTGTGGGTCATGAGTGTCCTG
>NW_025176543.1:0-795 GCF_004010195.1 Chiloscyllium plagiosum | reverse complement strand
TGCGTGGGTCATTGTGTGTCCTGCTTGGGTCATTGAGTGTCCAGCATGGGTCATTTAGAATCCTGTGTGGGTCATTGAGTGGCTTGTGTTGGTCATTGCGTGTCCTACGTGGGTCATTGATTGTCCTGCGTGGGTCATGAGTGTCCTGCATGTGTCATTGAGTGTCCTGCGTGGGCCATTGAATATCCTGCGTGAGTCATTGAGTGTCCTGCGTGGGTCATTGAGTGTCCTCTGTGGGTCATGAGTGTCCTCCGTGGGTCATTGAGTGTCCTACGTGGGTCATTAGTGTCCTGCATGGGTCATTGAGTGTCCTGCGTGGGCCATTCAGCATCCTGCGTGGATCATTGAGTGTCTTGCGTGGGTCATTGAGTGTCCTGTGTGGGTCATGAGTGTCCTGCGTGGGTCATTGAGTGTCCCGCGTGGGTCATGAGTGCCCTGCGTGGGTCATTGAGAGTCCTACGTGGGTCATTGAGTGTCCTGCGTGGGACATTGAGTGTCCTGCGTGTGTCTTTGAGTGTCCTGCGTGGGTCATGAGTGTCCTGCGTGGGTCATGAGTGTCCTACGTGGTTCATGATTGTCCTGCATGGGTCATTGAGTGTCCTGCGTGGGCCATTGAGCATCCTGCGTGGATAATTGAGTGTCTTGCGTGGGTCATTGAGTGTCCTGTGTGGGTCATGAGTGTCCTGCGTGGGTCATTGAGTGTCCTGCCTGGGTCATGATTGCCCTGCGTGGGTCATTGAGTGTGCTGCGTGGGTCATTGATTGTCCTGCGTGGGACATTGAGTGTCCTGCGTGG
>NW_025176542.1:0-2022 GCF_004010195.1 Chiloscyllium plagiosum | reverse complement strand
CTGATGCAAAATACTTATATCGTATCGCCACCATCTCCTCCGGCTGCACACAAAGGCCGCCTTTCTGATCTTTGAGGGGCCGTATTTTCTCCCTAGTTACCCTCTTGTCGTTTATGTATTTATAAAAACCCTTTGGATTCTCCTTAACACTATTTGTCAAAGCTATCTCATGTCCCCTTTTTACCTTTCGGATTTCCCTCTTAAGTATACTCCTCCTGCCTTTATATTCTGAGAATTCACTTGATTTCTCATGTCTATACCTGACAATGTTTTTCTTCTTTATCTTAACCAAAATCTTCATTCTCTCGTCATCCAGCATACCCTACACCAACCAGCATTTCCTTCCACCCTAACAGAAATACGATGTACTGTCTCTGGAAAGCCGTTATCTCATTTTTGAAGGCTTCCCAATCTCCAATGATAAAGGTTTCATTCTCTTAAAATGGAATCACCCCAATTCTGCATGTCATGAAACTGTCACTTGAAAATAATAAAAAAAGAAGAACATTCTAAACGAAGACTTTGATGAGGTGAGCTCTGGTCAGTCCTGTCGATCTGGAGCTTACCAGATACACAGAGAGTACTTTCTATTAGAGCAGCACCAGGTCAGTGTCAGGCACACAGACAGAATGGGCAAATAGATTCACATCTGAACTCACATTTCCCAGCCTGGGAATCTGAAGCTGTGCACAGCCAATTCTGGTAAACATCAGCAAAGTTAGGTCATCAAGATCGGCCCAATAGTCTAATAAAAAAAAATAAATGAATCATTCAGACTAAAATATCCTTCAGGTTCCACAACGCAGTCTCGGTCCCATCCTGCAGGTTATATGAATCCCGCTACCTCTAACCTCCTGAAGGATCCCCGTCCCTTCCTACATTTGTACCATCCTCCAGGTTCTGCTGCCCTTCCTACCTCCGTAACATGACCCGGACTCTACAACTCTTCCTTCCTCTGCAGTGTTCCACAGAAGGGTACTGGAGGATGGTGAGGGTTACAGAGTTAGGAGGAATATCAGGACTGGAGGATTTTGTAGTTATTAGTAATATTGAAGTGGCTAAAATTGGCTTTGGTAGTTTTGAGGGTTCACATCAATAAAGGAGGTTACAGAGCTAAGGAGGATTATAGAGACCGGAAGACACTTCACAGTTTATGAGTTTTGTGGGTACTGGAGCAAGGTACCAAAACAGGGAGGGTTAAAGATTGAAGGATTCTGCAGAAAACCTCTACTGGGTTAAAGGCAGGAGTCTTGGTAGTGTGGAGTAAGATGCCAGCCATGTTGATAGGAGTGGTAAGAAGGCGTGTGATGTGTTAGCTTTCATTAGCAGGGGGATGGAATTTAAGACCTGTGAGGTTATGCTGCAGCTCCATACAGCCCTGGTTAGTCCACACTTGGAATATTGTGTTATGTTCTGGTCGCCTCATTATAGGAAAGATGTGGAAGCTTTGGAGAGGGTGCATAAGAGATTCATCAGGATGATTTCTGGATTGGAGGGCAGATTTAATGGAGAAATGTTGGGGAATCCAGGGCTTTTCTTATTGGAATGAAAAAGGCTGAGAGCTGACTTGATAGAGGTGTACAAGATGATGAGAGGCAGACAGAGTGGATAGCCCGAGAATGTTCCCCTTGTGAAAATGGCTATAACCTTGGGGCATAAGCTTAAGGTAATTGGAGGAAGGTTTATGGGAAATGTCAGAGGTAGGTACGTTACACAGAGAGTGGTGGGTATGAGGAATGCACTGACAGTGTTGGTGGTAGAGACAGTTACATTCGGGATATTTAATTAACTTTTGGATATGCACATGGATGACAGTAAAATGAATTTCTCAAAATGGAGACCTGTGCCCTGTGGTGTTCCACGAGGATCCGTGCTGGGTCCACTGTTGTTTGTGATATACATAAATGATTTGGAGGAAGATATCAGTTGCCTGATTAGCAAGTTTGCAGATGACACTAAGATTGGCGGAGTAGCAGACAGTGAAGGGGGCCGTTAGAGAATACAGCAGTGTATAGATTGAAG
>NW_025176541.1:0-2022 GCF_004010195.1 Chiloscyllium plagiosum | reverse complement strand
CTTTAACACTCTTCTCATGGATTGCTGAGGTCCAACTTAAAATGGTTGCATGTTTGTCTCTACTACAATCATTGAACCTCAAGTAATTCACAACAAATTAGATAGTTTGAGATGTGATAACACAAATGCACACATTTATGAAATATAACTGCTGTATTAAATTATAAAATTGATATAGGGCTCATTGTAATAGCATATGTTATTCTTTTGTGGAGTTTGAAACTTCACAGCTTTCCACGTTGTAGTCCCTCTCACTCCCCTTTGCAATTCTTCTCCCCTACTTTGTAATCCCTCTTCACCCCTCTCTCTTTTATAGCCTCATTCCGGTTCACTCCCTGGGCAGTAGCCTTGCTCCCCAGATTTTGACAACTCTAACTTGTCCTGCTATTACCATGCCTGCTTTCTAGCTCCACTACTTCCTGTCTTACTGCTTCTGGCTTCAGCAGTATAATTCACTAGCACGACTCACCTTCTTGCTCTTCCTCCAATTATGAAGCTATGAACCTGCACTCCAAGGTCTCTTTGTTCAGCAACACTCCCTGGGACCTTACCATTAAGTGTATAAGTCCTGCTAAAATTTGCTTTCTCAAAATGCAGCACCTCGCATTTATCTGAATTAAACTCCATCTGCCACTTCAGCACTCTCATCCAGCAATCAGATGAGACTGGATATGGAGTCACAAGGGAATGAATGATTGAGTGTACATTGCCAGGGTGAATGCCACTGTCTAATCAATGAATTGTAACATTGCCACTGCAGGGACTGTTACACAAAAGATTAGATGCCAAGTATCTAAATCATGTGCCCATTTGCAATCAAAGCCTGTCACTTATTTGCACCTAACAATATTACCTTGCTAGCACCACAGTGCTGCTGCTTTTCACACAGCCTGCAGGGTTTTCTGTTAAAATACAGAAGTAGCTACAACACTCAGCAGTTCACGCACCACCCACTCATTGCCTGCGCCCCCATCCCTCTTTAAAACGAGGAGAACATACAGGTCATATAGCTTCTCACTACAGCTTCGCATGGGGTACGGAAGTATCCTGAAAGAATGGCTTTGAGAAGAACAATTCACACAAATATCAAACAAACATCATTAGACCTTTTCTGTTTTCCATCAGCGTTTTGACCACATGGACCTTACGTTTCAGAAGCCTTTACCTCTCAGCTTCTCTCAGACCACATTTTGCTTGAAAGCTATGCACACAGATAACATCAGCTCAGGGGACTCGCATCCTCTTCTGTGTCTATCATAGCAGGCACTTTGCACATAGTGCTCATGTACTCATTCTCTTAATGCCTCTTGCCTTCCAGTGGAGAAGAACCAGTAGAAATGTGTGCAGACAGTGAGTGGACTGCTTGACATAAAGCTGTTTGCCATTTTAGAGGGGAAGGATGCTAAACTGAAAGGGAACTAAGTGAATCAGCCTATACTGAAGGGGAGATTGGATGTACATAGTTAGCTAGTCAGAAAGCCTCCAAGTTTCTACTCACAGTTGCCCATCAAGCAGTAATGTATTAATGAAAGCTTGTATAAGGGTGGTGTCCTGTGTCACTAAAAACAACAACCTATTACTCTCTGCAGCCCAGGATTTACAGAGCCAAGCAAAGGACCAGAAGAGAAAGGACCCCAGCCACCAGAGGTGCCCCGTCAGACCATTTCCCCTCTGCCATGGACTCAAACCTCTCCAGCAGGTCAGTTGAGGAAGGTTGAGCCTGCATGACACTCCAAGCAAGCCAAGGCTACCATTTCAATTTTTACAATGTTCCCACATTCTCTTCCATCAGCCAATTTCTTTCCCCTCTCGCTGATCCTGTCTATAACTCTTTGCATCCTCACTATTTACCTATCCACCAACTGTTGTGTCGTTCTCAAACTTTGTGATAGTGCATTCAACTTGGCTACAGTAATTTCCTGCTTATCATGGTGCCTTTTGCAAATTTAGCTGCAGCATATTCAGTTCCTTCATTTCTTTCATCCAAGTCAATGACATAGATTGTTTCTATTTGAGGTCCCA
>NW_025176540.1:0-2021 GCF_004010195.1 Chiloscyllium plagiosum | reverse complement strand
GAGAGTGTCAGAGAGAGTCAGAGAGTGTCACAGCGTGTCTAAGAGAGTTTCAGAGAGTGTCATACAGTGACACAAACTGTCTCAGAGAGTGTCACAGTATGTCATACTGTTCCTCAGAGAGAGTCAGTGTGTGTCACACTGTGTGTCAGAAAGAGTCAGAGAATGTCACAGTGTGTCTCAGAGAGCGGCACAGTCTCAGAGAGTGTAACATTGAGTTTCAGAGAGAGTCAGAGATTATCACAGTCTGCCTCAAGGAGAGTCAGAAAGTGATACAGTCTGTCTCAGAGAGTGTCACAGTGTGTCTCCGTCTGTCAGAGAGTGTCACAGAGTGTTTCAGATGTGCTAGAATGTGTCACAGTATGTCACAGAGAGTGTCAGAGAGTGTCACAGTGTGTCTCAGTGAGCGTGACTGTGTGTTGGAGAGTGTCAGAGAGTGTCACATTGTGTCACAGTCTGTCAGAGAGTGTCATAGTGTGTCTCTGCCTGTATCAGAGAGTGTCACAGTGTGTTCCAAAGAGTGTCAGAGAATGTCAAAATGTGTCTGAGTGTCACAGTCTGTCACAGTCTCTCAGAGTGTTTCAGTGTGTCACAGTCTGTCAGAGAGTGTCACAGTGTGCCTCTACCTGTGTAAGAGAGTGTCACAGTCTGTTTCAGAGAGTGTCAGAGAGTGTCACATTGTGTCCAAGTCTATCAGAGAGTGTCACAGTGTGTCCCTGCCTGGGTCAGAGAGTGTCACAGTGTGTTTCAGAGAATGTCATAGTGTGTCTCAGAGTGTCACAGTCTGTCACAGTCTCGAAGAGAATGTTTCAGCGTGTCACAGTCCGACAGAGAGTGTCACAGTGTGTCTCTGCCTGTGTCAGAGATTGTCACAGTCTGTTTCTGCCTTTGTTAGAGAGTGTCACAGTGTGTTTCAGAGAGTGTCAGAGAGTGTCACAATGTGTCACAGTCTGTCAGAGAGTGTCACAGTGTGTTTGAGAGAATGTCAGAGAGTGTCACAATGTGTCTCAGAGAGTGTCACAGTCTGTCTCAGTCTCTCTGAGAGTGTTTCAGTGTGTCACAGTCTGTCAGAGAGTGTCACAGTGTGTCTCTGCCTGTGTCAAAGAATGTCACAGTCAGTTTCAGACAGTGTCAGAGAGTGTCACATTGTGTCACAGTCTGTCAGAGAGTGTCACAGTCTGTCAGAGAGTGTCACAGTGTGTTTCAGAGAGTGTCACAATGTGTCAGAGAGTGTCACAGTGTTTTTCAGAGAATGCCAGAAAGTGTCATACTGTCTCTCAGAGAGTGTCACAGTCTGTCACAGTCTCTCAGATAGTGTTTTAGTGTGTCACAGTCTGTCAGAGTGTGTCACAGTGTGTCTCTGCCTATGTAAGAGAGTGTCACAGTCTGTTTCAGAGAGTGTCAGAGATTGTCACAGTCAGTTTCAGCGAGTGTCACATTGTGTCACAGTCTGTCAGAGAGTGTCATAGTGTATCTCTGTCTGTGTCAGAGAGTGTCACAGTGTCTTTCAGAGAATGTCACAATGTATCTCAGAGAGTGTCACAGTCTGTCACAGTCTCTCAGAGAGTGTTTCAGTGTGTCACAGTCTGACGGAGAGTGTCACAGTGTGTTTCTGCCTGTGTCAGAGAATGTCACAGTTTGCTTCGGAGAGAGTCACATTGTGTCACAGTCTGTCAGAGAGTGTTATAGTGTGCCTCTGTCTGTGTCAGAGAGTGTCTCAGTGTGTTTCAGAGAGTGTCACAATGTGTCTCAGAGAGTGTCACAGTCTGTCACAGTCTCTCAGAGAGTATTTCAGTGTGTCACAGTCCGACAGAGAGTGTCACAGTGTGTCTCTGCCTGTGTGAGAGAATGTCACAGTGTGTTTCAGAGAGTGTCCCATTGTGTCACACTCTGTCAGAGAGTGTCACAATGTCTCACAGTCTTTCAGAGATTGTCACAATGTGTCTCAGAGAGTGTCACAGTGTGTCTCAGAGAGTTTCACAGTCTGTCAGAGTCTCTCAGAGAGTATTTCAGTGTGTCACAGT
>NW_025176539.1:0-2021 GCF_004010195.1 Chiloscyllium plagiosum | reverse complement strand
CCAGGATAGCTCTGAATCTGGTGGGGGATCTCTGTTCACAAGGAGAGTGTCTGGGAGAGAAGTTTGGCCGCCTGAGCCTGAACTTCAGGCAGGAAGCGTTCCTTCATCCCAAACAAAATACGTGATAGCCAAACTGGAAAGTTGCAATGACCAATGTTGCATGGATTCAAATTTTATTTGGATGGCGGTTGTATTGGACACTCTTGGATAAATGTTGAAGTTCTTCTGATTGTTGTGGGTTCCCAACTGGGGACATGGGGGTTTGGGTTCATGGCTGAATACTTTCCTGTTCCAAATTCTCAGGATATACAATCATGTACAGAAGGGGAGTGCTGAATACTTTCCTGTTCCAAATTCTCAGGATATACAATCATGTACAGAAGGGGAGTGCTAAATGTTTGATCATTTGTTGATCTGAACTGTGGAGTAATTCAATGCCTGTCATTCATAACATGAGGATATACAATTGTGGAGGCAATCGGAGTTCTCGAGGCTCCAACACACAACACCTACGTGTTGCAATCCAAGCCTTTGTGTGAGGTCTTATGAGAAAAGCCAGCCTGTCTGAGTAAGCTGTAAAACAAGTAAAATTAACCACTGTGGACACTCTCACCCAAAAAAATAATTGAGTTACATGACCTTGTTTCTGTGTGTAATCTGTTGCTCATGTTTTCCCTATGTCTTTTAAAAACTGAATGATTCATTTAGAGAAAGCTTGCAATCTTTAGTTGAGATTTTTTAAACTTCACATGACATGGGACAGCAATTATCTTTGTATCATTACTTATAGTCTGGGCGCAGGCACAGGTAATGTTTGAACAGTTTCTTGAAGTCTCATTTTTTTTTCATTTTTCTCCCTTACAGTTTGTCTCATGATTATTGTAATCTTATCTCGGGGCAGGTGTGGTCTTTCTCCATGCACTACTCGCTATCTGGTGGCCATGGCAGTGTCTGATCTACTGTTCCTTGTTTTTCATTTTGTACTCTACAAATTTCCACATTATTATTATGCACAGTGTTTCCTGGACATCACTCCTGTTTGTAGTGTAGTCTATGTCCTGAGCAGATTGACCATTGATTGTTCTGTCTGGTTCACCATTGCCTTTTCTTTTGATCGATTTGTCGCCATTTGTTTTCATGAGATGAAATCTCAGTATTGCACAGAGAAAACTGCAACGAGGGTTCTCGCATCAATGTGCATTTTCTTTTCTTTAAAGAACATTCCCAAATACTTTCGATTTAAACCTTGGGTGATTCTCAACAATGTTCCATGGTATTGTTCTACAAGACGCAGTTATTTTAAAGACCATCGTTGGGAAAGTTTTAAATTTTTTGAAAATTTGTTAACACCTCTTTTACCATTAAGTTTTATTCTGTTTATCAACGCTTTGACAGCCAAACATATTTTCGAGGCCATTAAGGTGCGCAAGGGACTGATGGATCAGAGAAAAATACAGAATGACCCAGAGGTAGAGAGCAGACAGAGTTCTATGATTTTGCTTTTTGCCATATCCACCAGCGTCATTCTTCTCTGGTTGGGGTATATTTTATTTCGCCTTCGATTCGCTGCTCACTTGGATCCTGCTTCTTTTCCTCTCTTCCTACAAATTATATATATGCTGCGGAACCTAAGTTGCTGCACAAATGCAGTTATTTATGTGGTGATGCAGAAGAAATTTAGAGATCAAGTTAAGTATGCTGTGAAATACCCAGTTTTAAAAAAATTCAATTGATGAATAAATCAAACAACTGAGAACCAATATTAGTTGCACCAAATAAATAACAAGGAATCCACGTGAGGTATGGACCAAAAGGAGAGGGATGAGCAGCAGGATTCAGTCCAGATAATCATAGAGAATTACAGGATGGAAACATACCCTTCAGTCAAACTCATACATTCCGACCAAATATCCGAACATAATCTCGTCCAATTTGCGATCACTTGGCCCATATCCCTCTAAACCTTTCTTATTCATATACGCATCCAAATGCTTCTTAACTGTTGTAATTGCACCAGACTC
>NW_025176538.1:0-2021 GCF_004010195.1 Chiloscyllium plagiosum | reverse complement strand
TGTCTGGACTGGATGGCTTTTCTTATGAAGAGAAGTTGACAATGGTCGGAAGTTTCTCAATGGAGAGAAGGGGGAACCTGATCGAGGTGCACAAGATAATGAGAGGCAAACATCGAGATGATAGTGAAACACTTTTCCCCTGGTCACGATTGACTGCACGAAGAGTCATAGTTTTCAGGTGTTAGGAGGAAGGTATAGAGGAGAATTCAGAGATAGGTTCTTTCCACAGAGGGTTGTGAGCACATGGACTGCATTGCGAGCGGCGGTGGTGGAAGCAGAGTCATTAGGCTATTTTAAGTGACTGCTGGACATGCACATGGACAGCGGTAAATTGAGAAATGCGTAGGTTAGGTTATTTATATTTTAGATTAGGAATAAGCCTCAGCAGAACACCGTGGGACGAAGGGCCTGTTCTGTGCTGTACTTTTCTATATTCTATGTCATATGTTCTATTATTAGATAAGCTGACGCCACCTTGAGAATGCAATTCTCTCATTTACATATAAAAGAATCTAAACCATCATATCCCACTTCCCACTTGCCTGGATGGGTCTCGCTCCAACAAACGTTCAAGATGCTCGATACCTTCCCGGACAAAGTAAGCCGCTTCTTTCACATCACATCCACAAGCATCGAGTGCCTCCACAACAAATGCTCAGGAGGAGCTCACAAGGTGCACGGTAGAGGTTCACCACAAATTCTCAGACAGCAACTGACCACTTCCATCCAGAAGTACAAGGCCAGTAGATACATGGGAACACCACCCCAGCAGGTTCCCCTCCAAGCTTCTCACATTCCTGATTTGCAAATATAGAACGGTTTGTTTCGTAAAATTGGGTTAAATTCCCGGACTATCCTCCCTAGTAATTATGTGGGTTGACATATAGTACATACACAGCAGCAGTTCAAGATGGCAGCTCACAAAAAACTTCCCAAGGGGGAGCTCGGGAAGGGTAATAAAAACTAACCCAGCCAGCGATGCCCATATCCCATGAGTGAACTTTTAAAACTCATTTTACCGTCGGGAAACAAAAGGACCCTCCTGTCTGTTTGCTTGATGAATTTTATCTATTCATAACACAAGGTATTCGCGTAACCAGGTAGTTTACTGTGTTTCTGATCTTTGCTATGAACCTAGACAATGTTACTACATAAATAAATGTGTTCGTGCAGCAAGTTAGATTCCACAACATGAAACCAACTTTCCTCAAGTGAAATAGAAAAGGCGAGTAATCATCAGGATGGATTCCTTGAATGACATAATACAAGAAATCTACAACAGTGATTAACCACAGGAGGATGAAGCTCCCAGATATGGCGAAGAGCAAAATCATAGATTTCTTTATGCTCTCCATCTCTGGGTCTCTGCGATTCTCTCCTTTGATCTGACACTTTAACCTCTTCCGAACTTGACTGGTTACTAAAATGTGTCTGACTGTCAGGGCATTGAGCAACAGAATTAAAAGGAATGGTAGTAAAGTTGTTAAAACCGTATCAAGCCAATCGAATGCCACCCACCAAGTCTCAGTATAGTAGCTTGACTTTCGTTTACAGTAGAATGGCACATTATTGATAATCCACCGAGGCTCAATTGTAAAATAGATGGGGATATTTGTCAAAAAGAACAGGGTGCATGTTGTTGTTAGAACCACAGTCGCAGTTTTCTCAGTGCAATATTTTGTTCTCAGCTTCTGACAACAAGTTGTAACAAATCTGTCAAAGGAGAAAGTGACGGTGAACCAGACAGAACAATCCGTAGCAGCAAACGTTAAGACCCGAGCAACACTACACACAGGAGGGATGGCTAAAACACAGAGTGGGTAATAATAATAGGTAAATCTCCTCAGTATAACACCAGAGATAATGACCATCAGATCAGCAACTGCCATAAGCACCAGATAACGAGTAGTGGAACGAGAAACTCCGCAATTTCCCAGGGAAAGGATAACAATCACCAGCAAATTAACTGTGGAAGACAAATGGGAAGAGAAGCAATGAATGATTGATTAGAAACTACTTCG